>NW_022592615.1:0-3163 GCF_004348235.1 Phoca vitulina
CAACAAGTGTCCTCCTTAACACCCACCACCCATTTAGCCCATCCCCCCCACCTCCCTCCAGCAACCCTCAGTTTATTCTTTATAATTAAGAGTCTCTATGGTTTGCTTCCCTCTCTCTTTTTTTATACCTTCTCATATGTTCGTCTGTTTTGTTTCCTAAATTCCACACATGAGTGAAATCATATGGCATTTGTCTTTCTCTGACTTTATTTTGCTTAGCATGATACACTCTAACTCCATCCACATCATTGCAAATGGCAAGATTTCATTCTTTTTGATGGCTGAGTAATGTTCCATTATACACACACACACACACACACACACACACACACACGCCACCTCTTCTTTATCCATTCATCAGTTGATGGACATTTGGGCTCTCTCCATAGTTTGGCTATTATTGATACTGCTGCTATAAACATCAGGGTGCATGTATTCCTTCAAATCTGTATTTTTGTATCCTTTGGGTAAATACCTAGCAGTGCAATTGCTAGGTCATAGGTTAGTTCTATTTTTGACTTTTTTAGGAAACCTCATTACTGTTTTCCAGAGTGGCTGAACCAGTTTGCAATCTTACCAACAGTGTAAGAGGGTTCCCCTTTCTCCACATCCTCGCCAACACCTATTGTTTCTTGTGTTGTTGATTTTAGCCATTCTGACAGGTGTGAGGTGGTATCTCATTGTAGTTTTGATTTGTATTTCCCTGATGATAAGTGATATTGAGCATCTTTTTGTGTGTTTGTTGGCCATCTGTATGTCTCTTTGGGAAAATGTCTATTCATGTCTTCTGCCCATTTCTTAACTGGATTATTATGTGCTTTGGGTGTTGAGTTTGAGAAGTTCTTTATAGATTTTGGATACTAACCTTTTTTCAGATAAGTCATTTGCAAATATCTTCTCCCATTGGGTAGTTTTAATTTTGTTTGTTGTTTCTTTTGCTGTGCAGAAGCTTTTTATCTTGATGAAGTCCTAATAGTTCATTTTTGCTTTTGTTTTCCTTTCCTGTCTAGTAAGAAGTTGCTCTGGCCAAGGTCAGAGAGGTTACTGCCTGTGTTCTCCTTAGGATTTTGATGGTTTTCTGTCTCACATTTAGGTCTTTCATCCATTTTGAATTTATTTTTGTGTATAGTGTAAGAAAATGGTCCAGTTTCATTATTTTGCATGATGCTGTCCAGTTTTCCCAACACCATTTGTTGAAGAGACTGTCTTTTTTCCATCGGATATACTTTCCTTCTTTGTCAATGATTATTGACCATGTAGCTGTGAGTCCATTTCTGGGTTTTCTGTTCTGTTCCACTGGTGTATGTGACTGTTTTTGTGCCAGTACCAGACTCTCTTGATGACTACAACTTTGTAATATAGCTTGAAGTCAGGAATCATGATGTCTCCAGCTTTGCTTTTCTTTTTCAGAATTGCTTTGGCTATTCAATTTGAATTTATTTTGAATGTATCTGAATTTATATATTTTTTTTTTTTTTAATTTTTTTTTATTGTTATGTTAATCCCCATACATTACATCATTAGTTTTAGATATAGTGTTCCATGATTCATTGTTTGTGCATAACACCCAGTGCTCCATGCAGAACGTGCCCTCCTCAATACCCATCACCAGGCTAACCCATCCTCCCAACCCCCTCCCCTCTAGAACCCCCAGTTTGTTTTTCAGAGTCCATCGTCTCTCATGGTTCTTCTCCCCCTCCGATTTCCCCCCCCTTCATTCTTCCCCTCCTGCTACATTCTTCTTCTTCTTTTTTTCTTTCTTAACATATATTGCATTATTTGTTTCAGAGGTACAGATCTGAGATTCAACAGTCCTGCACAATTCACAGCGCTTACCAGAACACATACCCTCCCCAGTGTCCATCACCCAGTCACCCCATCCCTCTAGAACCCTCAGTTTGTTTTTCAGAGTCCATCGTCTCTCATGGTTCTTCTCCCCCTCCGATTTCCCCCCCTTCATTCTTCCCCTCCTGCTACATTCTTCTTCTTCTTTTTTTCTTTCTTAACATATATTGCATTATTTGTTTCAGAGGTACAGATCTGAGATTCAACAGTCCTGCACAATTCACAGCGCTTACCAGAACACATACCCTCCCCAGTGTCCATCACCCAGTCACCCCATCCCTCCCACCCCACCCCCCACTCCAGCAACCCTCAGTTTGTTTCCTGAGATTAAGAATTCTTCATATCAGTGAGGTCATATGATACATGTCTTTCTCTGTTTGACTTATTTCGCTCAGCATAATACCCTCCAGTTCCATCCACGTCGTTGCAAATGGCAAGATCTTATTCCTTTTGATGGCTGCATAATATTCCATTGCATATATATACCACATCTTCTTTATCCATTCATCTGTTGATGGACATCTTGGCTCTTTCCACAGTTTGGCTATTGTGGACATTGCTGCTATAAACATCGGGGTGCACGTAGCCTTTCGGGTCCCTACTTTTGTATCTTTGGGGTAAATACCCAGTAGTGCAATTGCTGGGTCATAGGGTAGCTCTATTTTCAACTTTTTGAGGAACCTCCATACTGTTTTCCAGAGTGGCTGCACCAGCTTGCATTCCCACCAACAGTGTAGGAGGGTTCCCCTTTCTCCGCATCCCCGCCAACATCTGTCATTTCCTGACTTGTTAATTTTAGCCATTCTGACTGGTGTGAGGTGGTATCTCACTGAGGTTTTGATTTGGATTTCCCTGATGCCGAGCGATATTGAACACTTTTTCATGTGTCTGTTGGCCATTTGGATGTCTTCTTTGGAGAAATGTCTGTTCATGTCTTCTGCCCATTTCTTGATTGGATTCTTTGTTCTTTTGGTGTTGAGTTTGATGAGTTCTTTATAGATTTTGGATACTAGCCCTTTATCTGATATGTCATTTGCAAATATCTTCTCCCATTCTGTCGGTTGTCTTTTGGTTTTGTTGACTGTTTCTTTTGCTGTGCAAAAGCTTTTTATCTTGATGAAGTCCCAATAGTTCATTTTTGCCCTTGCTTCCCTTGCCTTTGGCGATGTTTCTAGGAAGAAGTTGCTGTGGCTGAGGTCGAAGAGGTTGCTACCTGTGTTCTCCTTTAGGATTTTGATGGACTCCTGTCTCACACTGAGGTCTTTCAACCATTTGGAGTCTATTTTTGTGTGTGGTGTAAGGAAATGGTCCAGTTTCA
>NW_022592616.1:0-3163 GCF_004348235.1 Phoca vitulina
CAACAAGTGTCCTCCTTAACACCCACCACCCATTTAGCCCATCCCCCCCACCTCCCTCCAGCAACCCTCAGTTTATTCTTTATAATTAAGAGTCTCTATGGTTTGCTTCCCTCTCTCTTTTTTTATACCTTCTCATATGTTCGTCTGTTTTGTTTCCTAAATTCCACACATGAGTGAAATCATATGGCATTTGTCTTTCTCTGACTTTATTTTGCTTAGCATGATACACTCTAACTCCATCCACATCATTGCAAATGGCAAGATTTCATTCTTTTTGATGGCTGAGTAATGTTCCATTATACACACACACACACACACACACACACACACACACGCCACCTCTTCTTTATCCATTCATCAGTTGATGGACATTTGGGCTCTCTCCATAGTTTGGCTATTATTGATACTGCTGCTATAAACATCAGGGTGCATGTATTCCTTCAAATCTGTATTTTTGTATCCTTTGGGTAAATACCTAGCAGTGCAATTGCTAGGTCATAGGTTAGTTCTATTTTTGACTTTTTTAGGAAACCTCATTACTGTTTTCCAGAGTGGCTGAACCAGTTTGCAATCTTACCAACAGTGTAAGAGGGTTCCCCTTTCTCCACATCCTCGCCAACACCTATTGTTTCTTGTGTTGTTGATTTTAGCCATTCTGACAGGTGTGAGGTGGTATCTCATTGTAGTTTTGATTTGTATTTCCCTGATGATAAGTGATATTGAGCATCTTTTTGTGTGTTTGTTGGCCATCTGTATGTCTCTTTGGGAAAATGTCTATTCATGTCTTCTGCCCATTTCTTAACTGGATTATTATGTGCTTTGGGTGTTGAGTTTGAGAAGTTCTTTATAGATTTTGGATACTAACCTTTTTTCAGATAAGTCATTTGCAAATATCTTCTCCCATTGGGTAGTTTTAATTTTGTTTGTTGTTTCTTTTGCTGTGCAGAAGCTTTTTATCTTGATGAAGTCCTAATAGTTCATTTTTGCTTTTGTTTTCCTTTCCTGTCTAGTAAGAAGTTGCTCTGGCCAAGGTCAGAGAGGTTACTGCCTGTGTTCTCCTTAGGATTTTGATGGTTTTCTGTCTCACATTTAGGTCTTTCATCCATTTTGAATTTATTTTTGTGTATAGTGTAAGAAAATGGTCCAGTTTCATTATTTTGCATGATGATGTCCAGTTTTCCCAACACCATTTGTTGAAGAGACTGTCTTTTTTCCATCGGATATACTTTCCTTCTTTGTCAATGATTATTGACCATGTAGCTGTGAGTCCATTTCTGGGTTTTCTGTTCTGTTCCACTGGTGTATGTGACTGTTTTTGTGCCAGTACCAGACTCTCTTGATGACTACAACTTTGTAATATAGCTTGAAGTCAGGAATCATGATGTCTCCAGCTTTGCTTTTCTTTTTCAGAATTGCTTTGGCTATTCAATTTGAATTTATTTTGAATGTATCTGAATTTATATATTTTTTTTTTTTTTAATTTTTTTTTATTGTTATGTTAATCCCCATACATTACATCATTAGTTTTAGATATAGTGTTCCATGATTCATTGTTTGTGCATAACACCCAGTGCTCCATGCAGAACGTGCCCTCCTCAATACCCATCACCAGGCTAACCCATCCTCCCAACCCCCTCCCCTCTAGAACCCCCAGTTTGTTTTTCAGAGTCCATCGTCTCTCATGGTTCTTCTCCCCCTCCGATTTCCCCCCCCTTCATTCTTCCCCTCCTGCTACATTCTTCTTCTTCTTTTTTTCTTTCTTAACATATATTGCATTATTTGTTTCAGAGGTACAGATCTGAGATTCAACAGTCCTGCACAATTCACAGCGCTTACCAGAACACATACCCTCCCCAGTGTCCATCACCCAGTCACCCCATCCCTCTAGAACCCTCAGTTTGTTTTTCAGAGTCCATCGTCTCTCATGGTTCTTCTCCCCCTCCGATTTCCCCCCCTTCATTCTTCCCCTCCTGCTACATTCTTCTTCTTCTTTTTTTCTTTCTTAACATATATTGCATTATTTGTTTCAGAGGTACAGATCTGAGATTCAACAGTCCTGCACAATTCACAGCGCTTACCAGAACACATACCCTCCCCAGTGTCCATCACCCAGTCACCCCATCCCTCCCACCCCACCCCCCACTCCAGCAACCCTCAGTTTGTTTCCTGAGATTAAGAATTCTTCATATCAGTGAGGTCATATGATACATGTCTTTCTCTGTTTGACTTATTTCGCTCAGCATAATACCCTCCAGTTCCATCCACGTCGTTGCAAATGGCAAGATCTTATTCCTTTTGATGGCTGCATAATATTCCATTGCATATATATACCACATCTTCTTTATCCATTCATCTGTTGATGGACATCTTGGCTCTTTCCACAGTTTGGCTATTGTGGACATTGCTGCTATAAACATCGGGGTGCACGTAGCCTTTCGGGTCCCTACTTTTGTATCTTTGGGGTAAATACCCAGTAGTGCAATTGCTGGGTCATAGGGTAGCTCTATTTTCAACTTTTTGAGGAACCTCCATACTGTTTTCCAGAGTGGCTGCACCAGCTTGCATTCCCACCAACAGTGTAGGAGGGTTCCCCTTTCTCCGCATCCCCGCCAACATCTGTCATTTCCTGACTTGTTAATTTTAGCCATTCTGACTGGTGTGAGGTGGTATCTCACTGAGGTTTTGATTTGGATTTCCCTGATGCCGAGCGATATTGAACACTTTTTCATGTGTCTGTTGGCCATTTGGATGTCTTCTTTGGAGAAATGTCTGTTCATGTCTTCTGCCCATTTCTTGATTGGATTCTTTGTTCTTTTGGTGTTGAGTTTGATGAGTTCTTTATAGATTTTGGATACTAGCCCTTTATCTGATATGTCATTTGCAAATATCTTCTCCCATTCTGTCGGTTGTCTTTTGGTTTTGTTGACTGTTTCCTTTGCTTTGCAAAAGCTTTTTATCTTGATGAAGTCCCAATAGTTCATTTTTGCCCTTGCTTCCCTTGCCTTTGGCGATGTTTCTAGGAAGAAGTTGCTGCGGCTGAGGTCGAAGAGGTTGCTGCCTGTGTTCTCCTTTAGGATTTTGATGGACTCCTGTCTCACATTGAGGTCTTTCAACCATTTGGAGTCTATTTTTGTGTGTGGTGTAAGGAAATGGTCCAGTTTCA
>NW_022592617.1:0-3162 GCF_004348235.1 Phoca vitulina
GGTTCTTGAATCCATAAAATTCTATATGTTGAGAGAAGCCAAAACATGGCCTCTTCCCCAAGTTGACTTTCCCTCCTCAGCCATGCATATTTCTGGGGTGAATTCCAAAGCTGAGTTTTTTAAACTCCTTGATGGAAGCTCTAAAACTTTTTTGGGAAACAGGGTGAGAACAGCAAATTCAGTCCCCACCCTGGATCATCCTCTCCCTACTATGTTATCTGTGGGGAATGCAGGACAGGGGGTCCTGAAAGCATCACACTCTCACAATGACCACAAGCCTGCAGAGTGTATCCAGATAGCTGAGTGTGGCAGCCAGACTTTTCAGGGCCTTACACACAGCATCAGAGCTCAAGTCAGACCCAGTGAGACTGTACCAGAAAACACATGTGGCCCAGAGGTGCCCACAAGGCAAGCTGCGGCTGGACAGGAGCCAAGGCATGAGAATGTGGATTCCAGCAACAGAGTAGAAATGGTACAGGGCAAAGTGATGGTGGAGAAGAATTTAGAACATTTTGCCATGTCCAGCCTGTCCACGGATATATTCGACACCGAGGAGCTCTGTACTCTTCAATCCCAATCTTGTGACACCTTGACAACCAGTGAGTTGGGAAGCTCCAAAATGATAAATGTCAGTATGAGTAAGGTAGAAACTGCCCTGACCACTGAACGTCCCTCACCAAAAATACTGGTTCCCCAAGATTCTAAGCTATCAGAGCTGAAAAGACAGCTTCTGAGTGAGTTAAAGTTTAAATTGGAGAGTGAGGAGCATAACCAGGCTCAAAGATGTCCCACTGACATGCCCCTTACTTCAGATAGCTTGACTTCCAAGGCTTCACTGACTCCATCCCAGAGTGTCTGCAGCGGGGACATGGAAGCATCCCAGGTGCTGCATGTCCAATTGGAGGACAGCAGAATTAGCACGGGGCAGCAGCAGGAGTCCTGGGACTCTAAGCTGGCCTTCTGTAAGTGCCGGACTAAGAATTTCCCACAAAGAAAAAGTGAAAGGAAAGTGAGACCTCAGGATTCCAAAGCAAGAAAATGTAGAAGTGAGGACTCAGGAGTAGGGACATCTGTAGGCAGAAAAGAGAGCTACCGTGTTGAGGACAGAAAATTAGAGAGGGCTTCCCCATCTCTGTCACAGAATGAACAGTTTCCTCCTGAAAGTTACTTCAGAAAAAAGATGAGGCACTTTTTTCAGTGGATCAATTCCAAGAAAAAAATCACAGGGCAGCAGGAAAGTCCCCAGCAAAAAGCCAAGTTCACGTCAACCTTAGTGCAGCACCAAGACCCAGTTCAAAGTGTGACTACTTTTGTGAGTGATGGGCCTCCTGAAGCTCACAAGCTCATGACTACCACTGGGAAGGTCCTAGAAGAGAAGCTGGCATATAGGTATGGATCTGAGGCCTCAGCATTAAGCCAGCAGCAGGAGGAACTACAGGCCCAGGTAGGGCCTGACAAGAGATATTCCTCCAACTATTGGGCTCTCTCTGACCCACAACAAAAGAAACGGGCAAGTATCAAGTCCTGCAGCCAGGAAGCCGTCTGTGCTGACCAGAACCGTCTTAGAAGTGTCAGACAGAACAGACACAGGGTCAGACATCCCCGAAAAGTTGTGGCCTTCGAGGACCAGGTATTAAGCCAGAGTCAACCCCCTTCTTCTCTGCCCTCTGGGGAGCCTGTGCCTCATCCAAGCCCCACCTGTGTGCATCAAGTATGCCAGGTCCTTTCGGCCACCCCTGGTGAAAGTACTGTGTTTAGCGATTTGACTCTTCTACTCAAGCAGAAAATGCTTCTCCAGCACTTCCACAGAGAAAAATTTCCCTAAAGAAATCATTCTGTCCTTGTTAAGAAAGCCTCACAGTTTTCATGACAATATATCCTCTGATGAGGGGCGCCTGGGTGGCTCAGTCGTTAAGAGTCTGCCTTCGGCTCAGGTCATAATCCCAGGGTCCTGGGATCAAGCCCTGCATCGGGCTCCCTGCTCCGCGGGATGCCTGCTTCTCCCTCTCCCACTCCCCCTGCTTGTGTTCCCTCTCTCGCTGTCTCTCTCTCTGTCAAATAAATAAATAAAATCTTTAAAAAAAAATATATATATATCCTCTGATGAGAACAACCTTCAGCACAACCAAGAATATCAATCCTCCTCAATAAATGTTTCTTCTAATAGAGAGTGCTGTTCTCTGTGTGCTGCACTGGGACTGGGGCTGGGGCTTGTGCTTAGGGAAAGGAAGAATTGTGTTCAGCTCTTACTGGTTTCCTCTTTGGCTTCTGTAAGTGCACCAGTCCCTTGTAAGAAGCCGGACAGTGGCCTTCTCAGTTTTATCCTGGGGTCCTTTATTTGACCCTGCTCAGATGTCCTATATTAAAATATTTACATTTTTTTTTTTTTTCATAAAAAGTACAAAAAGCTTACTCTGAAAACCTTCGGGCCTTTACAAAGTGAGAAAAACCCTTAAAGTCTAGAACTTGGTTCAAACTCTCTTTTCATCTGCTCCCAAACTATCCGTTGGGTGGGATGAGTTACTATGTCACCTAGGCCTCACCTCCTGGAGGCTACTCAGGGCTTATTAGAACCCCATGATACCATTTCAGCATAAGAGTATATGGATAGTCTTTGAGCATGAAGACAGTACCTCCAGGGATGTTGCCAGGGACGTTGTCCTCCTATATGGTGCCTGCCTTCCCAAACATGCAACATTTTACACCAAGGTTACGGTAGTTTAGGAGTACATTAATTATCTATTGCTGTGTAATGGATACTACAAAATTTAGTGGCTTAAAAAATACATACTTATTATCTCACAGTTTTTGTGGGTCAGAAATTCAGGCGAGGCCTACCCGGATTTTCTGCTTCAAGGCTGCAATTAAGCTGTCAGCTGAGGCTACGTTCTCATCTGAAGGCTTGACTGGGGAAGGACCAACTCCTGTACTCATTCACACAGTTGTTGGCAGGATGCAGTTCCTCAAAGCCTGTTGGACTGGGATCCTCAGAACCTTGCTGGCTCTTGGCTAGAGCTGGCTGGTTCCTTGTCATGTGGGCTTCTCCAACATGGCAGCTTACATCATCAAAGCAAGGAGAGAGTTTGCAAACAAGACAGAAGTTACAATCTTTTGTAAACTAATAACGGAAATGACATCCCATTACCTTTCCTTTATTCTATT
>NW_022592618.1:0-3162 GCF_004348235.1 Phoca vitulina
GGTTCTTGAATCCATAAAATTCTATATGTTGAGAGAAGCCAAAACATGGCCTCTTCCCCAAGTTGACTTTCCCTCCTCAGCCATGCATATTTCTGGGGTGAATTCCAAAGCTGAGTTTTTTAAACTCCTTGATGGAAGCTCTAAAACTTTTTTGGGAAACAGGGTGAGAACAGCAAATTCAGTCCCCACCCTGGATCATCCTCTCCCTACTATGTTATCTGTGGGGAATGCAGGACAGGGGGTCCTGAAAGCATCACACTCTCACAATGACCACAAGCCTGCAGAGTGTATCCAGATAGCTGAGTGTGGCAGCCAGACTTTTCAGGGCCTTACACACAGCATCAGAGCTCAAGTCAGACCCAGTGAGACTGTACCAGAAAACACATGTGGCCCAGAGGTGCCCACAAGGCAAGCTGCGGCTGGACAGGAGCCAAGGCATGAGAATGTGGATTCCAGCAACAGAGTAGAAATGGTACAGGGCAAAGTGATGGTGGAGAAGAATTTAGAACATTTTGCCATGTCCAGCCTGTCCACGGATATATTCGACACCGAGGAGCTCTGTACTCTTCAATCCCAATCTTGTGACACCTTGACAACCAGTGAATTGGGAAGTTCCAAAATGATAAATGTCAGTATGAGTAAGGTAGAAACTGCCCTGACCACTGAACATCCCTCACCAAAAATACTGGTTTCCCAAGATTCTAAGCTATCAGGGCTGAAAAGACAGCTTCTGAGTAAGTTAAAGTTTAAATTGGAGGGAGAGGAGCATAACCAGGCTCAAAGATGTCCCACTGACATGCCCCTTACTTCAGATAGCTTGACTTCCAAGGCTTCACTGACTCCATCCCAGAGTGTCTGCAGCGGGGACATGGAAGCATCCCAGGTGCTGCATGTCCAATTGGAGGACAGCAGAATTAGCACGGGGCAGCAGCAGGAGTCCTGGGACTCTAAGCTGGCCTTCTGTAAGTGCCGGACTAAGAATTTCCCACAAAGAAAAAGTGAAAGGAAAGTGAGACCTCAGGATTCCAAAGCAAGAAAATGTAGAAGTGAGGACTCAGGAGTAGGGACATCTGTAGGCAGAAAAGAGAGCTACCGTGTTGAGGACAGAAAATTAGAGAGGGCTTCCCCATCTCTGTCACAGAATGAACAGTTTCCTCCTGAAAGTTACTTCAGAAAAAAGATGAGGCACTTTTTTCAGTGGATCAATTCCAAGAAAAAAATCACAGGGCAGCAGGAAAGTCCCCAGCAAAAAGCCAAGTTCACGTCAACCTTAGTGCAGCACCAAGACCCAGTTCAAAGTGTGACTACTTTTGTGAGTGATGGGCCTCCTGAAGCTCACAAGCTCATGACTACCACTGGGAAGGTCCTAGAAGAGAAGCTGGCATGTAGGTATGGATCTGAGGCCTCAGCATTAAGCCAGCAGCAGGAGGAACTACAGGCCCAGGTAGGGCCTGACAAGAGATATTCCTCCAACTATTGGGCTCTCTCTGACCCACAACAAAAGAAACGGGCAAGTATCAAGTCCTGCAGCCAGGAAGCCGTCTGTGCTGACCAGAACCGTCTTAGAAGTGTCAGACAGAACAGACACAGGGTCAGACATCCCCGAAAAGTTGTGGCCTTCGAGGACCAGGTATTAAGCCAGAGTCAACCCCCTTCTTCTCTGCCCTCTGGGGAGCCTGTGCCTCATCCAAGCCCCACCTGTGTGCATCAAGTATGCCAGGTCCTTTCGGCCACCCCTGGTGAAAGTACTGTGTTTAGCGATTTGACTCTTCTACTCAAGCAGAAAATGCTTCTCCAGCACTTCCACAGAGAAAAATTTCCCTAAAGAAATCATTCTGTCCTTGTTAAGAAAGCCTCACAGTTTTCATGACAATATATCCTCTGATGAGGGGCGCCTGGGTGGCTCAGTCGTTAAGAGTCTGCCTTCGGCTCAGGTCATAATCCCAGGGTCCTGGGATCAAGCCCTGCATCGGGCTCCCTGCTCCGCGGGATGCCTGCTTCTCCCTCTCCCACTCCCCCTGCTTGTGTTCCCTCTCTCGCTGTCTCTCTCTCTGTCAAATAAATAAATAAAATCTTTAAAAAAAAATATATATATATCCTCTGATGAGAACAACCTTCAGCACAACCAAGAATATCAATCCTCCTCAATAAATGTTTCTTCTAATAGAGAGTGCTGTTCTCTGTGTGCTGCACTGGGACTGGGGCTGGGGCTTGTGCTTAGGGAAAGGAAGAATTGTGTTCAGCTCTTACTGGTTTCCTCTTTGGCTTCTGTAAGTGCACCAGTCCCTTGTAAGAAGCCGGACAGTGGCCTTCTCAGTTCTATCCTGGGGTCCTTTATTTGACCCTGCTCAGATGTCCTATATTAAAATATTTACATTTTTTTTTTTTTTCATAAAAAGTACAAAAAGCTTACTCTGAAAACCTTCGGGCCTTTACAAAGTGAGAAAAACCCTTAAAGTCTAGAACTTGGTTCAAACTCTCTTTTCATCTGCTCCCAAACTATCCTTTGGGTGGGATGAGTTACTATGTCACCTAGGCCTCACCTCCTGGAGGCTACTCAGGGCTTATTAGAACCCCATGATACCATTTCAGCATAAGAGTATATGGATAGTCTTTGAGCATGAAGACAGTACCTCCAGGGATGTTGCCAGGGACGTTGTCCTCCTATATGGTGCCTGCCTTCCCAAACATGCAACATTTTACACCAAGGTTACGGTAGTTTAGGAGTACATTAATTATCTATTGCTGTGTAATGGATACTACAAAATTTAGTGGCTTAAAAAATACATACTTATTATCTCACAGTTTTTGTGGGTCAGAAATTCAGGCGAGGCCTACCTGGATTTTCTGCTTCAAGGCTGCAATTAAGCTGTCAGCTGAGGCTACGTTCTCCTCTGAAGGCTTGACTGGGGAAGGACCAACTCCTGTACTCATTCACACAGTTGTTGGCAGGATGCAGTTCCTCAAAGCCTGTTGGACTGGGATCCTCAGAACCTTGCTGGCTCTTGGCTAGAGCTGGCTGGTTCCTTGTCATGTGGGCTTCTCCAACATGGCAGCTTACATCATCAAAGCAAGGAGAGAGTTTGCAAACAAGACAGAAGTTACAATCTTTTGTAAACTAATAACGGAAATGACATCCCATTACCTTTCCTTTATTCTATT
>NW_022592619.1:0-3161 GCF_004348235.1 Phoca vitulina
TGGGGTGGCAATCCTTATATCAGACAAATTAGATTTTAAACCAAAGACTGTAATAAGAGATGAGGAAGGACACTATATCCTACTTAAAGGGTCTATCCAACAAGAAGATCTAACAATTGTAAATATCTATGCCCCTAACATGGGAGCAGCCAATTATATAAGGCAATTAATAACAAAAGCAAAGAAACACATCGACAACAATACAATAATAGTGGGGGACTTTAACACCCCCCTCACTGAAATGGACAGATCGTCTAAGCAAAAGATCAACAAGGAAATAAAGACTTTAAATGACACACTGGACCAAATGGACTTCACAGACATATTCAGAACATTCCATCCCAAAGCAACGGAATACACATTCTTCTCTAGTGCCCATGGAACATTCTCCAGAATAGATCACATCCTAGGTCATAAATCAGGTCTCAACCGGTACCAGAAGATTGGGATCATCCCCTGCCTATTTTCAGACCACAATGCTTTGAAACTAGAACTCAATCACAAGAGGAAAGTCAGAAAGAACTCAAATACATGGAGGCTAAAGAGCATCCTACTAAAGAATGAATGGGTCAACCAGGAAATTAAAGAAGAATTAAAAAAATTCATGGAAACCAATGAAAAAGAAAACACAACTATTCAAAATCTTTGGGATACAGCAAAGGCAGTCCTAAGAGGAAAGTATATAGCAATACAAGCCTTTCTCAAGAAACAAGAAAGGTCTCAAATACACAACCTAACCCTACACCTAAAGGAGCTGGAGAAAGAACAGCAAATAAAGCCTAAACCCAGCAGGAGAAGAGAAATAATAAAGATCAGAGCAGAAATCAATGAAATAGAAACCAAAAGAACAGTAGAACAGATCAACGAAACTAGGAGCTGGTTCTTTGAAAGAATTAACAAGATTGATAAGCCCCTGGCCAGACTTATCAAAAAGAAAAGAGAAATGACCCAAATCAACAAAATCATGAATGAAAGAGGAGAAATCACAACCAACACCAAAGAAATACAAACAATTATAAGAACATATTATGAGCAAGGATATGCCAGCAAATTAGATAACCTGGAAGAAATGGATGCATTCCTAGAGATGTATCAACTACCAAAACTGAACCAGGAAGAAATAGAAAACCTGAACAGACCTATAACCACTAAGGAAATTGAAGCAGTCATCAAAAATCTCCCAAAACACAAAAGCCCAGGGCCAGATGGCTTCCCAGGGGAATTCTACCAAACATTTAAAGAAGAATTAATACCTATCCTTCTGAAACTGTTCCAAAAAATAGAAATGGAAGGAAAACTTCCAAACTCATTTTATGAGGCCAGCATTACCTTGATCCCAAAACCAGACAAAGACCCCATCAAAAAGGAGAATTACAGACCAATATCCCTGATGAACATGGATGCAAAAATTCTCACCAAAATACTAGCCAATAGGATCCAACAGTACATTAAAAGGATTATTCACCACGACCAAGTCGGATTTATCCCTGGGCTGCAAGGTTGGTTCAACATCCGCAAATCAATCAACGTGATACAATACATTAACAAAAGAAAAAACAAGAATCACATGATCCTCTCAATAGATGCAGAAAAAGCATTTGACAAAGTACAGCATCCTTTCTTGATCAAAACTCTTCAGAGTATAGGCATAGAGGGTACATACTTCAATATCATAAAAGCCATCTATGAAAAACCTACAGCGAATATCATTCTCAATGGGGAAAAACTGAGAGCTTTCCCCCTAAGGTCAGGAACGCGGCAGGGATGTCCACTATCACCACTGCTATTCAACATAGTATTGGAAGTCCTAGCCACAGCAATCAGACAACAAAAAGAAATCAAAGGCATCCAAATCGGCAAAGAAGAAGTCAAACTCTCACTCTTTGCAGATGATATGATACTTTATGTGGAAAATCCCAAAGACTCCACCCCAAAACTGCTAGAACTCATACAGGAATTCAGTCAAGTGGCAGGATATAAAATCAATGCACAGAAGTCAGTGGCATTCCTATACACCAACAACAAGTCAGAAGAAAGAGAAATTAAGGAGTCGATCCCATTTACAATTGCACCCAAAACCATAAGATACCTAGGAAGAAATCTAACCAAAGAGGCAAAGGATCTGTCCTCAGAAAACTATAAAATACTCATGAAAGAAATTGAGGAAGACACAAAGAAATGGAAAAACGTTCCATGCTCATGGATTGGAAGAACAAATATTGTGAAGATGTCAATCCTACCTAGAGCAATCTACACATTCAATGCAATCCCCATCAAAATACCATCCACTTTCTTCAAAGAAATGGAACAAATAATCCTAAAATTTGTATGGAACCAGAAAAGACCCCGCATAGCCAGAGGAATGTTGAAAAAGAAAAGCAAAGCTGGCAGCATCACAATTCCAGACTTCCAGCTCTACTACAAAGCTGTCATCATCAAGACAGTATGGTACTGGCACAAAAACAGACACATAGATCAATGGAACAGAATAGAGAGCCCAGAAATGGACCCTCAACTCTATGGTCAACTAATCTTTGACAAAGCAGGAAAGAATGTCCAATGGAAAAAAGACAGTCTCTTCAACAAATGGTGTTGGGAAAATTGGACAGCCACATGCAGAAGAATGAAACTGGACCATTTCCTTACACCACACACAAAAATAGACTCCAAATGGTTGAAAGACCTCAATGTGAGACAGGAGTCCATCAAAATCCTAAGGGAGAACACAGGCAGCAACCTCTTCGACCTCAGCCGCAGCAACTTGCTCCTAGAAACATCGCCAAAGGCAAGGGAAGCAAGGGCAAAAATGAACTATTGGGACTTCATCAAGATAAAAAGCTTTTGCACAGCAAAGGAAACAGTCAACAAAACCAAAAGACAACTGACAGAATGGGAGAAGATATTTGCAAATGACATATCAGATAAAGGGCTAGTATCCAAAATCTATAAAGAACTCATCAAACTCAACACCAAAAGAACAAAGAATCCAATCAAGAAATGGGCGGAAGACATGAACAGACATTTTTCCAAAGAAGACATCCAAATGGCCAACAGACACATGAAAAAGTGTTCAATATCGCTCGGCATCAGGGAAATCCAAATCAAAACCTCAATGAGATACCACCTCACACCAGTCAGAATGGCTAAAATTAACAAGTCAG
>NW_022592620.1:0-3160 GCF_004348235.1 Phoca vitulina
GTTGCTTTGGGATGGAATGTTCTGAATATGTCTGTGAAGTCCATTTGGTCCAGTGTGTCATTTAAAGTATTTATTTCCTTGTTGATCTTTTGCTTAGATGATCTGTCCATTTCAGTGAGGGGGGTGTTAAAGTCCCCCACTATTATTGTATTGTTGTCGATGTGTTTCTTTGCTTTTGTTATTAATTGCCTTATATAATTGGCTGCTCCCATGTTAGGGGCATAGATATTTACAATTGTTAGATCTTCTTGTTGGATAGACCCTTTAAGTAGGATATAGTGTCCTTCCTCATCTCTTATTACAGGCTTTGGTTTAAAATCTAATTTGTCTGATATAAGGATTGCCACCCCAGCTTTGTTTTGGTGTCCATTAGCATGGTAAATGGTTTTCCACCCCCTCACTTTCAATCTGGGGGTGTCTTTGGGTCTAAAATGAGTCTCTTGCAGACAGCATATCGATGGGTCTTGTTTTTTAATCCAATCTGATAGCCTGTGTCTTTTGATTGGGGCATTTAGCCCATTTACATTCAGGGTAACTATTGAAAGATAGGAATTCAGTGCCATTGTATTGCCTGTAAAGTGACTGTTACTGTATATTGTTTGTGTTCCTTTCTGGTCTATGTTGCTTTTAGGCTCTCTCTTTGCTTAGAGGACCCCTTTCAATATTTCTTGTAGGGCTGGTTTTGTGTTTGCAAATTCCTTTAGTTTTTGTTTGTCCTGGAAGCTTTTTATCTCTCCTTCAATTTTCAATGACAGCCTAGCTGGATATAGTATTCTTGGCTGCATATTTTTCTCATTTAGTGCTGTGAATATGTCCTGCCAGTCCTTTCTGGCCTGCCAGGTCTCTGTGGATAAGTCTGTTGCCAATCTAATGTTTCTACCATTGTAGGTTACATAGCTCTTCTCCTGAGCTGCTTTCAGGATTTTCTCTTTGTCTCTGAGACTCATAAGTTTTACTATTAGATGTCGGGGTGTTGACCTATTTTTATTGATTTTGAGAGGGGTTCTCTGTGCTTCCTGGATTTTGATGCCTGTTTCCTTCCCCAAATTAGGGAAGTTCTGTGCTATAATTTGCTCCATTATACCTTCTGCCCCTCTCTCTCTTTCTTCTTCTTCTGGGATCCCAATTATTCTAATGTTGTTTCGTCTTATGGTATCGTTTATCTCTCGAATTCTGCCCTCGTGATCCAGTAGTTGTTTATCTCTCTTTTTCTCAGCTTCTTTATTTTCCATCATTTGGTCTTCTATCTCACTGATTCTTTCTTCTGCCTCATTTATCCTAGCAGTTAGCGCCCCCATATTTGATTGCACCTCATTGATAGCCTTTTTGATTTCTACTTGGTTAGATTTTAGTTCTTTTACTTCTCCAGAAAGGGTTTCTCTAATAACGTCCATGCTTTTTTCAAGCCCAGCTAGTATCTTTAAAGTGATGATTCTGAACTCTAGATCTGACATCGTACTAATGTCCATATTGAGTAGGTCCCTGGCAGTCAGTACTACCTCTTGTTCTTTTTGTTGAGGTGATTTTTTCCGTCTTGTCATTTTGTGCAGCGGAGAATAGATTAATGAGAGAACAAAATGCTAGCAGGGTAACAACGTCCCCAGAAAATATACTCTAAACAAATCAGAAAAGACCTGAAGCAGTGGGAAAAGAAAGGGAAAGAGAGAAAAAAGAAAAGGAAAGAAAAAAAGAAAAAAGATAAAGATAAAGATAAAAACAAACAAAAGCAGAACAAAACAAAACAAAACAAAAACAGAATGTGATCAAATATGATCAGGCTGGATTATAGATCAGTGCCACACACTAGATTTTGGGTGTATTTTGGTATGTTAAAAGAAAGTCCCTCCCAAAATTTTAAAGAAAGAAAAACTTATATATGTACAAAAATAAGGGTTGATATGATGAAGGGATGGAATATGACTGTAAAGATGGAAATTATAAAAAATTTTAAAAAGGATTTGATAAGTTGTTTGAAAAAAGAAAGAAGAGGATTAAAAAAAAAAGAAAGAAAGAAAAAAGGGAGAGAATGTGATCAGGCAGGGGAGTAGAAAAAAACCATACACTAGAGCTTTAGAGTATATTTTGATCTGTTAGAAGAAACTATCTCAAGATTTTAAAGAGAGAACAACTTATATATATATGCCAAAAATACGGGTAACTACTATGAAGGGATAGAATATGACTTTAAAAATGAAAAATAAAAAAATTTTTTTTAAAAAAGGGATTGATAAGATGTTGGTTGAAAAAGGGAAAAAGAAAAATTCAAAAAAAAAGAAAAAAGGAAAAAAAAAAGACAGTTAAAAAAATAATTAACTTTGAAAGACTAAAGAATCATGGTAAAAAAGCCATGAATTCTATGTGCTGTATTCCCCTAGCGCTGGAATTCTGCCGTTCTCATTGATCGGTAAACTTGGTCTTGGCTGGCTGTTCTCGCTGATCTTCTGGGGGAGGGGGCTGTTGCCGTGGTTCCCAAATGTCTTTGCCGGAGGCAAAATTGCCCCGCCCTTGCCTGTCGGGGCTAAGTAATCTGCTCGGGTTTGCTCTCCGGAGCTTTTGTTCCCTGCAAGCTTTCCGTACAGCTTTGGAGGCGGAGAGTGAAAATGGCGGCCTCCCAGTCTCCGCCCCGGCGGAGCCGAGAACTCGGGGTCCCGCTCCTCAGCGAGCCCCCAGAGAAAAGCAGTCAGTCACTCCCGTCTCCCCGGTCTCCGGCCACACTCCGCGCTCACCGGGCCTGTGACCGCGCCTTTCTATCTGGTACCCGACCCCGGGTGGAGTCTCCAGACCCAGCAGATCCCCGCGGTGCGCTCCCGCACCTCTCCTCCCGGGGGAAGAAGGTGAGTCTCCCCGGATCTGCCGCTTGTTGGGTCCCTAGAGGAGCAGTGGCCCGACTGTGCCGCGGATCATGGTTTATAGCAACCCCGAGCTGAGAGCCCGCGCCTGGGCTCCGTCTCTGCAGCCGGCTTCCCTGCTCCGATACCTGGGAGCTCTGCCGCACTCAGGCACCCCCGGTCTTTCTGGGACCCCGAGGGTCCTGAGACCACACTGTCCCGCGAGGGTTCCACCCCCACTTCGCCACCAGAGTGACGTCCCTCAGCGGAGCAGACTTCTAAAAGTTCCGATTTTGTGCTCTGGGGCTCTATCACTTGCCAGAAGCGGCCGA
>NW_022592621.1:0-3159 GCF_004348235.1 Phoca vitulina
CAATAATTGTTATCTCTAGAGGAAGGATATAACAGGGAAGAGGGTGGAGGAACTTTTTTGGGGTGATGAATGTTATATATCTTGATTTAAGTGGTGCTTACATAGCTGTATACATATACAAAAATCCATCAAGCTGTACACTAAGATTGGGACACTTTATTATACATAAATTATCTTTAAAAAACTAAAAAATCATCCAGAATTCTAAAGCTCTAATAAATAAACTTAAATTTTTCCATATTTGTTTGCAGTTCTTGTTCATTCACTAAGTTGTATATATTTCAATAAGTCTTCTAAATATATTTAACTCCAAAATGGTTAGATTTGGTAAACCAACCCTTTATACAGATACTCTAGAATGATATCAGCAGGAATGGCAGAATAAGGACCTACAAAAGTCCTCTCCTCTATAAAGCTGTAAGAACATTGACAAAAAAAAAAAAAAATTGTCATAATCAACCTGTTCTGAACTCTGGAAATTAACCAAAGGCTTGTAACAATCTCAGGAGTATTTATTTAAGATGACTGGCTGAATCTTAGTAAAAACAGTGAGCTTTGTAGCATTTTAATTTGCTTTACACCCATCCCCTTCTCCCTAGCCATGTAGTAGCCTTCCAAACCAATTCTCTTGTAATTATGGTGAAAACCCTCAGCCTAGCAGCCTCTGGAGAAGGAGACAGAACTCTGGAGGAGGGATTAGAGCTCTTCCAAAGCCCAATTCTCATGTAACTGTCTTTATTTGACTTGTTGGGCAGTTCCCTAAACAATTTCTACTTTTAGAACTTGCCTTTATTTGACCTAACTCAGACTTCAGCCCATGCCAATGTAGCCTTTTTTACGGAGCATTTATCAAAAACATTCAGTTCCAATTGCATAATATTACAGCTGCCTGAGGTGATAACAACATTTGGGACAAACCACAAGATGATCAAAAAACTTAAAAGGAACACTTGGAAATAAGATGTCACAGAGAGCTTTAAAAGGCTTGACATACTCCTGAGGATCTAGAATGCTATGTACATCTGAAGGGCTATGGGCATGCCCACAAAAGACCCGAGAAAGCTATAAGCACTAACCTCTAGCTGACCTTGAGATCCATGAAAGTAGGAAGTGGAGGCTAAGGCAAAATAGTAAACTCCCTGCCTGTGCATCAAAGGAATGCCCCAACATACACAGAGAGCTACTCAGTAAAGGCTATGGACTTTAAAGAATTTAGGGAAATATCTGTCCAATAATTAACTAACCACTAAGCTACCTGAACAGAGTCTTCAGTGGCCACCCGTCTCAAAGAATGACTGACCTTAAGAATTAGCTCAGAAAAGACACTAAATAAACTAAAAGCAGTAGCAATGACAAACATCTACAACAAACCCTGGAGAGAGAGAGAGGAATCTGATTTCCACAGTTGCCACATTATATTATTTAGAATATCTAGTTAAAAAAAGAGAGAGAAACATGCAAAGAAACTAAAAGTATCGCCCATACACAGGGAAAAAAGCAGTCAGTAAATTTTCTCTGAGGGCCCCAGACATTGGAGATACTAGACAAAGACTTTAATTCAGCTATTTTAAATATATCCAAAGAACTAAGGGAAACCATGTCTAAAATTTTTTTTAAAAATATGAGTGTGATAGAGACTATGAATTAAGAGAAGTTATGCAAGAGAACTAAACAGAAATTTTGATGTATAATAACTGAAATAAAAATAATTCATTATAAGAAGTTAACAGTTGATTTGAACAGGTGGAAGAAAGAATCGGTGAACTTAAAGATAGCAATGATCTGTCTGATGGGACAGAAAGAAACAGAATGAAGAAAAATGAGCACATTCTCACATACCTTTGAGACATCATTAAGTGTATCTACATTTGCATATGGGAGTCACAGAAGAAGAAGAGAGAATGGACAAAATATAAATATATATTTGAAGGAGTTTGGTTGAAATATTCCTAAATTTGATAAAAAAATATTTAGTATATTCATCCAGGGTGTTCAACAAACTCCCAGCAGGATAAGCTCAAAAAGATCCACACCTAGGTACAATATAATTAAACTAGAAGGACAAAGACAATGAGGAAATCTTTGAAAGCAGCAAGGGGGATGTGACTTACCATGTGAAAGGATTTCCAATGAGAATGACAGCTGATTTCTCAACAATTCTTGGAGACCTGAAGGCAGTGAGAGACCAAATTCAGAGTACTCAAAACAAACAAACAAACAAAATACAAAGCCCTATTAACCAAGAATTCTGTGTCTTGTAAACCTATCCTTCAAAATGAATGAGAAATTAAAACATTCCCAGGTAAGCAAAAACAGAGAGAATTAGTCACTAGCAGACCTACATGAAGTACTAAAGGAAGTGTTTCATGTGTCACTGAAAGGGCAGTACATAGTAATTCAAATCCATGTGAAGAAATAAAGATACCAATAAATGTAACTACATAGATAAATCTAAAAGCCAGTGTAAATGTACTTTTTGTTTGTAACTCTTTTCTTCTTCCATGTGATTTTTAAAATAACTGTATAAAACAATCTTTATAAATCTGTTGATGGGCATATGACATATAAGGATGTAATTTTTACAACAATAATAACACAAAGGAGGGAGAGGGAATGGATTATTATAGGATCAAAGTTTCAGTGAACTATTGAAATTAAGTTGGTATTAATCCTCAGGACAACCATTAAGAAAATAATTCAAAATATAAATAAATAAATGGCAAAGGAATAAACTATAAGAGACATACTTTAGATTCACGGACACAAATAGGTTGAAAAATGGATGGAACAAGATATACCATGCAAAGAGTAACCAAAAAAGAGCTAAAGTGGCTATACTAATATCAGACAAAATAGACTATAAGACAAAAATTGTTACTAGAAACCAAGAAGGATATATTTTTTAATTTTTTATTGTTACGTTAATCACCGTACATTACATCATTAGTTTTTGATGTAGTGTTCCATGATTCATTGTTTGTGCATAACACCCAGTGCTCCATGCAGAATGTACCCTCTTCAATACCCATCACCAGGCTAACCCATCCTCCCACGCCCCTCCCCTCTAGAACCCTCAGTTTGTTTTTCAGAGTCCATCGTCTCTCATGGTTCGTCTCCCCCTCCGATTTCCCCCCCTTCATTCTTCCCCTCCTGCTACAT
>NW_022592622.1:0-3158 GCF_004348235.1 Phoca vitulina
AGATGGAAACTCTAACAAGAACACACCAGTTCTGCCTCCTTTGATGCAGGTGGGAGACTGACTCCACACAAGCCCCTCCCATGAGCAGGACCCCATCCCCACCACTGACCCACAGCACACACCCTGAGCCAGTGTCCTTCCTTGGCTCCATCCAAGCAGTTATGACTTGAGGAGAGGCCTGCCCTGCTCTCAACAGACAAGATGGTGAAGGGGATGAAAGTTTTATGTTCTCATGTGTGTGTGTGTGTGTGTGTGTGTGTATGAGCAACAGACTCTACATCCACACCATGTCCTGGTGGGCTTCCCTCTGTCTCCCATGCTGCCACTGACATTGTTGTGAACATGGTTTAAGAGAGTGAGCCCCACCAGGGATCTTTCTTCTCTGGCTTTGGGTTGTTGACGCCACTGTAGCCCCATATCCAGAGGGCACTTCTTGCACGCTTGCACACTGAGCTGGATTCTCCTATGATACACAGCTGAGTGCAGCTGGGACTCTTGAAAGTGTTCAGGGGATTTGCATGGAGATATTTCTAATTCATTCATATTTAGGTCCAGGAACAAGCAAGTGCAAGAGACACTGACTTTTGTGCTTGCTAGTATCGCAGTTCTTCAGATTTTTATTTATGTCAGAGAATGAATAGGTAGCACAGAACTATGTGTGCAGAGAGGCTCCCTGGGGGAAACAGCTATAATTAGAGAGGAAGCCCCAGATCCTGAGAGGAAACCTGCCATATCCTCCAAATGCACCTGCTCCTGGGGCTTGAAGACAGAATTGGTGAGTAGTGTGCACCCCCTGGTGACCAGATCCCCTTCTACAGTGAGGTTTGTGTCTGGGCTCACACTGACTTCCCCTCACTGTGTCCTTCGCACAGTAATACACGGCCGTGTCCTTGTCTCTCAGGCTGTTCATCTGCAGATACAGCGTGTTCTTGCCATTGTCTCTGGAGATGGTGAATCGGCCCTTCACAGAGTCCGCGTAGTATGTGTAACCACCACTACTGCTAATGTATGCGACCCACTGCAGCCCCTTCCCTGGAGCCTGGCGGACCCAGTTCATGCCATAGCTACTGAAGGTGAATCCAGAGGCTGCACAGGAGAGTCTCAGGGACCCCCCAGGCTTCACCAGGTCTCCCCCAGACTCCACCAGCTGCACCTCACACTGGACACCTGCAGACACAAGACATCCTGGTCAGGAAACTGTCACACAACCACTCTTTCTCTCACTCACATACTCTCGTACACTCAATGTTTCTTGTTCACCATAAATTACCTTTTAAAAGAGCAACAAGGAAAACCCAGCCAAGTACAAACTCCATGGTGAGTTGTCTGTGTTCTGTCCTGCTCACTGAATGGGAACACCTGGGGATCCCAGGGCTGGGGCTCCTCTCCCAGCTGCAAGGGTTGGGGCTCAGCTGGTTTAATCAGCAGACGGAGGGCCCTATTTGCATATGCTCTGAATATATATTCAACTTGGGATCTATGCTGACAGAGAGGGCAGTGTCCAGAGCAGGTGTGACTGCCGTTGATGTGGTGCTATTTTTCACTTGTGAAAAAATATTATTTAGTATTTGATAACTTTCCAATGTATATTCTTGGCCTCCATGTACTACTTTGTTTTTACATGTCAACATCAATCTTGGGGTTTAGGTGTCATGTTCCCCCTTAAGTGATGTGAACCTACACCTAGAATTGTGGAAGGTTTCTGAGTTGTCCAAGAGCATTTATGGAGTGAGAGTGAGCAAGGATATAAGTCGGTGCTCCTTCCACAGTACTGTGCTGCATCCCTGAAACCCCCCTTGGGACAGAGTGGGCAGGCTCATGAGGAAGGTGGAACCCCTCCTGTAATGGGGACAGAATGCTGGTTCTACAGTTTACCTGAAATGCAGAGAGAATCAGGATTATGAAGGTGTAATTTCAAGTCTCTCAAATTTTACTCTATCTGTGTTCCTCCAGAATCATCTCTGTGATTACCTATAATAGCTTCGATGTGTGTACTTGTCACAGGATGAACTACACACATGCAGAGTGTGGGATATGATAAACACTGGTGTCAAAATCAATGTTATCGAGAGTGAGCACATCAGTTCTCCCTAAAATGTCCTGTACTTATCTTGGAATTCCTCCTCCCTCTTCCCTTCTTCACTCTGTCCCCACATAACTATTGGTCTTTCTCATGTCACCTTAGACAAGCTTTAATTTTGTAGAATTCATAAATAGATTATTGTATCGTATGTACTTTCTTTGTAGGGCTTCTTTGGCTCAGCATGAAGCCTTGTGCGTACAACCATGTTGCTGTGTGTATCAGGAATGGTTGGTTTTAAAGACTGGCAGCCCTGAAGGCGCAGTCTCGGAAGCACCAGCCAGAGGAGGATCTGAAGCAGCTGAAAGAAGCTGCTTCCCTCAAGGTTCATCCACACACCCTCTTATCCCAGGAGCTCTGGGTTCCCAGAAAGAGATACAATCCCCCACTTTCTTCAAAGAAATGGAACAAATAATCCTAAAATTTGTATGGAACCAGAAAAGACCCCGCATAGCCAGAGGAATGTTGAAAAAGAAAAGCAAAGCTGGCGGCATCACAATTTCAGACTTCCAGCTCTACTACAAAGCTGTCATCATCAAGACAGTATGGTACTGGCACAAAAACAGACACATAGATCAATGGAACAGAATAGAGAGCCCAGAAATGGACCCTCAACTCTATGGTCAACTAATCTTTGACAAAGCAGGAAAGAATGTCCAATGGAAAAAAGACAGTCTCTTCAACAAATGGTGTTGGGAAAATTGGACAGCCACATGCAGAAGAATGAAACTGGACCATTTCCTTACACCACACACAAAAATAGACTCCAAATGGTTGAAAGACCTCAATGTGAGACAGGAGTCCATCAAAAGCCTAAAGGAGAACACAGGCAGCAACCTCTTCGACCTCAGCCGCAGCAACTTCTTCCTAGAAACATCGCCAAAGGCAAGGGAAGCAAGGGCAAAAATGAACTATTGGGACTTCATCAAGATAAAAAGCTTTTGCAAAGCAAAGGAAACAGTCAACAAAACCAAAAGACAACTGACAGAATGGGAGAAGATATTTGCAAATGACATATCAGATAAAGGGCTAGTATCCAAAATCTATAAAGAACTCATCAAACTCAACACCAAAAGAA
>NW_022592623.1:0-3156 GCF_004348235.1 Phoca vitulina
CCAGTCTTTTCTGGCCTGCCAGGTCTCTGTGGATAGGTCTGTTGCCAATCTAATGATTCTACCATTGTAGGTTACAGATCTCTTCTCCCCAGGTGCTTTCAGGATTTTCTCTTTGTCTCTGAGACTTGTAAGTTTTACTATTAGATGTCGGGGTGTTGACCTATTTTCATTGATTTTGAGAGGGGTTCTCTGTGCCTCCTGGATTTTGATGCCTGTTTCCTTCCCCAAATTAGGGAAGTTCTCTGCTATAATTTGCTCCAATATACCTTCTGCCCCCCTCTCTCTTTCTTCTTCTTCTGGGATCCCAATTATTCTAATGTTGTTTCGTCTTATGGTATCACTTATCTCTCAAATTCTGCCCTCGTGATCCAGTAGTTGTTTATCTCTCTTTTTCTCAGCTTCTTGATTTTCCATCATTTGGTCTTCTATATCACTGATTCTCTCTTCTGCCTCATTTATCCTAGCAGTTAGCACCCCCATATTTGATTGCACCTCATTAATAGCCTTTTTGATTTCAACTTGGTTAGATTTTAGTTCTTGTATTTCTCCAGAAAGGGTTTCTCTAATAACTTCCATGCTTTTTTCAAGCCCAGTTAGTATCTTTAAAATCATCATTCTGAACTCTAGTTCCGACATCTTACTAATGTCCATATTGAGTAGGTCCCTGGCAGTTGGTACCGCCTCTTGTTCTTTTTGTTGATGTTTTTTCCATCTTTTCATTTTGTCCAGAGGAGAATAGATGAATGAGAGAACAAATTGCTAACGGTAACAACATCCCCAGAAAATATACTCTAAAGAAAGCAGAAAGGACCTGAAGCCAGGGGAGAAGAAAGGGAAAGAGAGAAAAAAGAAAAAGAAAAAAGAGGAAAAAGAAAAAGATAAAAACAAACAAAAACAGAACAAAACAAAAGAAAACAGAACATGATCACATATAATCTGGCTGCTGCATAGATCAGTGCCACACACTAGATTTTGGGCATTTTTTGGTCTGTTAGAAGAAAGTGCCTCCCAAAATTTTAAAGAAAGAAAAACTTATATATGTACCAAAATAAGGGTTAATACGATGAAGGGATGGAATATGACTGTAAAGATGAAAATTATAAAAGATTTTATAAAAAGAATTGATAAGATAAGAAGTTGGTTGAAAAAAGAAAGAAGAGGATTTAAAAAAAAAAAGAAAAAAAGGGAGAGAATGTGATCAGGCAGGAGACTAGAACAAAGCCATACACTAGAGATTTAGTGTATATTTGATCTGTTAGAAGAAACTGTATCTTCAAATTTTAAAGAGAGAACAACTTATATATATATTCCAAAAATAAGTGTAACTACTATGAAGGGATAGAATATGACTCTAAAAATGAAAAATAAAAATGTTTTTTAAAAAAGGGATTGATAAGATATTGGTTGAAAAAGGGAAAAAGAAAAATTCAAAAAAAAAAGACAATTAAAAAAATTAACTTTGAAAGACTAAAGAATCATGGGAAAAAAGCCATGGATTCTATGTTCAGTATTCCCTTAGCGCTGGAGTTCTGCTATTCTCATTGATTGGTAAACTTGGTCTTGGCTGGCTGTCCTTGCTGATCTTCTGGGGGAGGGGCCTGTTGCCATGGTTCCCAAATGTCTTTGCCGGAGGCGGAATTGCCCTACCCTTGCCTGGTCCGGGCTAAGTAATCTGCTCGGGTTTGCTCTCGGGAGCTTTTGTTCCCTGCAAGCTTTCCCTACAGCTTTGGAGGAGGAGAGTGAAATGGCGGAGTCCCAATCTCTGCCCCAGAGGAGCTGAGAACTCGGGGCCCCACTCCTCAGTGAACCCCCAGAGAAAAGCAGTCAGTCACTCCCGTCTCCCCGGTCTCCAGCTGCACTCCGTGCTCACCCAGCCTGTGACCGAGTGTTTCTATCTTTGGCGAATGACTCTGTGTGGACTCTCCAAACCCAGCAGATCCCTGTGGTGCACTCCTGGGCCACTCCTCCCGGAGGAGGAAGAGGAGTCTCCCCAGATCTGCTGCTTGTTGGATCCCTGCTGGAGGATCAGTGGCCCGACTGTGCTGCGGATCATGGTTTATGGCAACCCGGAGCTGAGAGCTCACGCCTCGGCTCCATCTCTGCAGCCGGCTTCGCCACTCCGAAACCTGGGAGCTCACCGCACTCAGGCACCCCAGTCTTTCTGTGACCCTGAGGGTCCTGAGACCACACTGTCCTGCGAGGGTTCCACCCCCCAACTTTGCCACTGGAGCGTCGTCCCTCAGTGGAGCCAACTTTTAAAAGTCCCAATTTTGTGCTCTGCGGCTCTATCACTTGCCGGTAGTGGCTGATAGAGGCCCCCTCCCCTGCTGTCTATCCTCCCGAATATCACCTCGGATTCACTTCTCCGCACATCCTACCTTCCAGAAAGTGGTCGCTTTTCTGTTCAGAGAGTTGTTTTTATTCTTTTCTTCCATCTCCTGTTGAGTTCGTAGGTGTTCAGAATGGTTTGATCCCTATCCAGCTGAATTCCTGGAACCAGACAAAATCCAGAACTCCTACTCCTCTGCCATCTTGCTCCCTATACCACATCTTCTTTATCCATTCATCTGTTGATGGACATCTTGGCTCTTTCCACAGTTTGGCTCTTGTGGACATTGCTGCTTTAAACATCAGGGTGCACATACCCCTTCGGATCCCTACATTTGTATCTTTGGGATAAATACCCAGTAGTGCAGTTGTTGGGTTGTAGGGTAGCTCTATTTTCAACTTTTAGAGGAACCTCCATACTGTTTTCCAGAGTGGCTGCACCAGCTTGCATTCCCACCAACAGTGTAGGAGGGCTCCGAATCCCAGCCAACATCTGTCGTTTCCTGACTTGTTAATTATAGCCATTCTGACTGGTGTGAGGGGATATCTCATTGAGGTTTTGATTTGGATTTCCCTGATCCGAGTGACGTTGAGCACTTTTTCATGTGTCTGTTGGCCATTTGGATGTCTTCTTTGGAAAGATGTCTGTTCATGTCTTCTGCCCATTTCTTGATTGGATTCTTTGTTCTTTGGGTGTTGAGTTTGATAAGTTCTTTATAGATTTTGGATACTAGCCCTTTATCTGATATGTCATTTGCAAATATCTTCTCCCATTCTGTCGGTTGTCTTTTGGTTTTGTGGACTGTTTCTTTTGCTGTGCAAAAGCTT
>NW_022592624.1:0-3155 GCF_004348235.1 Phoca vitulina
TGTAGTTGTAGACCCAGAGATGTCTGGGAGTGAGTTGCCATGCTGATGAAGCCATATTCTGGAAGGCTTCCTTTCGGGTTCATCGTGTCAGGCACAGCCTTGGTCTGAGGATCAGGGCTCCCCGTGGAGGTGTACGACTAACGATGGTCCCCCGCCTCATCCTATAGTTGGTCAGGCTTGGTTTTTCACTTTGAACTGAAAGGAGCCTTCACCGTCTCCGACAAAAGACCAACTCTGAGAGGACACAAACTGCAATGTTACTTGAGGACTTGATAATGAAGTAGAGAAGTGTAAAGACAGCTCCGATTGCAACGACTTGGCAGCATCCGGAGTTTGATTTTTCTTGAACCCTAAATGGGACCTTCAGTTCATTTCCCTCCTTGTGTTGTCAGTCTGTGCATTTATGAGGGACACTGGAATCTAGGCCATCCAGTGTGCTGGGAGGAATGACGGTAGAACTTCTGGACCTTGGCTACTGGACCATGTCTATACCTTTCCTGTCTTAGGAAGGTCGCAAAGACCCGCTGTGACCTGGAGGCAACAGAGAGTCAGCTGTCAGCTGCCGTGGAAAATCTGAAAGGAATCAAAGAAGAAACGGACAAGTACAAGTGAGTTCAGACACTAAATATTAGCGGCTCCTGACATCCCTGTTCACTTCATATTTTTCACTTTTCTTCATTGTTTAGACTCAATTCCCATGTAATAGAAACAAAAATTCAGAGGCATATCCAGAGAGAATTACCAGACACAAAAAGTGAAGCTCTAGAAAGAACAAAACCATTTCATTACTAAACATGTCCTGATCCCCAGCGCTGGCCTGATTCTGTGGAAACTTCTTCCACGCCATCGTCCCTGGGGGTGGTGTCAGTTGTCCTAATCTTGAGGAAAGCAGTTTGTCGTAGCATGAATCCTACCCATAAAGCCGGTAGTGCCATCTGATGGCGCTGGTCTTTGCAACCCTGGGAACCATGGCGAGGATAGAAGTTTCCCAGCACACTTGATGGCACACTTGTCATGTGATAAATTAGGGAAAGATTGAAAATGGGTAAGGAAATTATGTCAACTCTGAACCCTGCAGGGGAAGAAAAACGATTACGGAAAAGAGGTAACAATAGCTTTGATCCTACTGTGCATTATAACCATGTGAAAAGTGTTTCCTGTGTCAGGATCAATTGTATGAGGGGACAGATAAGAGGAGAATGGCCACGTGGGCAGATGATTTAAAATCACAGCCAATATTGGGTGTTATCTGACGAAAGCAATTATAACTCACAGGCGAGAAGTCGGAGCGTTGCAAGATCAGCTGCGGGAGGCAGAGCTCACCTTCAAACACAAGGTAACCTGAGTTGTGCCCCAACATCCTGGCCCCTTCGCGCCTCCTGCAGGTGATGGAAGTGGCCCTTAGATCCCTGAACATGGGCTCTTGGTGTGTTGACTTTTTCAGATCGCAGCTCATGAGAGAAGTGCTCTAGATAACTGGGTAAGTGTTTTCTTTTTCCTCCTCTTCGTTTGGGGCACAGTCCGGCACAGCTGAAGGTGGATGTGTTTTTCTCCCCCAGACTAAGGCTCGGGTTTGGGAGAGGAAGATAGTGCAGCAGAGCAGGGAGAACGCCTACGTGAGACACAGGTGTGCGAGTTTGACGTGCCCTTTTCTGGGTGTCTTGAGGGGTCAAGGCTAAGCTGTTTAGTGTCTAGTAGAGGACATGGTGTTGTAATTCTTCTAGACGTCCATTCTTTTTCTGTATTCAAGATTGCACATGATGAGGAGAGGGACGCTGCCTGAGGGATCCATGAGGCAGGAACCGATGCCGGGAAGACCTGAGACACAGAACCGTGTGCGGAGAGGTAGGGAGCGTGCTGTGAAATGCAGCAGCCTGATCTCTGCTGGGAAAGCACACGATGTCCTTCCCGTTCCTGTGGGTGATCACTGTGTGTCCTGGAGAGAATCACGAGCACTACCTAAGGACAGCAGGTCGTCTGAAGGGGTGACAGGAGGGTGCTTTCCTCAGGTGCCCACCGGCAGCAGGGCACCTGTCCCTGTGACAGGTGGAGCTCATGCCCCTCCCCTGACTGCAGACCCTCCCACCCCGTCTACCACCCACCTACTGAAGAGCTGAGCCTGGAGGAGTTGTGAGCCCGAGCTCCCTTCCCACCTTGACGCAACGGTGAAGACTTTTTGGAAAAAAACAAAAATTGAGAAAAATGGCATTTATTTACTCTTTATGGAGGTTCCTTGATTTTTGTTTTATTTGTCATCTACAGTAGTCTATTAATCCGTGAAAGTCATGCATTTTACTCCTCTAATGTTATCGGTATAAAGCCACAGCTTTACTTCTCAATCTGCCTATTTTTACTTTGCTCCTGACTGTACGATTAGTCTACTCCAATTCTTCTCTTAAATATTTACGTAATAGCCAGTCACACATGCTAGGCCTCATCTATAGACTGAAGGATTGAACCATCAACTGGCGGCCTGAGAAAAGAATGCATGCCGTTCATGTTGAGGGTTTCTCCATTTTTAGCTGGTTGAGCCCAGAGCAGTCTACTGGCGTTCCCTTAGCTATGAAAACACCTGAAGCAAGCTGGGCGATGGTGGTCCCATCCTCGAGGGGGAGAGGCAGAGGTCTCCCCCTTGTCCTCAGGGGTCAGCAGAGACATTTGAGAAATGCTGTGTGTCTGAGAAGGGACCCAAGAGTGGGACAGAGGGGAACGTGTTAGGGGCGGGTTTTGGGGGGTTGGTTTGAATTCTGCACAGTCAGTGCTGGTCTGAATCCTCCTCCATCTGTTCTAGGGCTTTGGTCTGATGCTGAAACTGGTGGGTCTCCCATGGGGAACAGGGGCACCGAGCCTCCTAGAGACCCAGGGATGAGCAAGGTAACTACTGTGGCCTCTACCAGGTGTTCCGGAAACTTCTCCCTTTCTGAGCAGCACCCTGTCCTGGCCTTGTGTCTGTTGGGTGGCTTAGGGTTTGTCTGTGGTGTCGTTCACCTTTCAAAATCCAAGCAGTTCACCCAGGGGCTGACAGGCTTCTCCATTACAGATCCTCACCTTCGGTGGCACCTCCTGAAGCCACAGGTGCTTAGAGGTGAAGGATGGCAGGGCGCTCACTGTGTGTGTGTGTGTGTGTGTGTGTGTGTGTGTGTGTGTGTGTGTGT
>NW_022592625.1:0-3148 GCF_004348235.1 Phoca vitulina
TGGAAACCAATGAAAATGAAAACACAACTGTTCAAAATCTTTGGGATGCAGCAAAGGCATCCTAAGAGGAAAGTATATAGCAATACAAGCCTTTCTCAAGAAATGAAAGGACTCAAATACACAACCTAACCCTACACCTGAAGGAGCTGGAGAGAGAACAGCAAATAAAGCGTAAACCCACCAGGAGAAGAGAAATAATAAAGATCAGAGAAGAAATCAATGAAATAGAAACCATAAGAACAGTAGAACAGATCAACGAAACTAGGAGCTGGTTCTTTGAAAGAATTAACAAGATTGATAAACCCATGGCCAGACTTATCAAAAAGAAAAGAGAAATGACCCAAATAAGCAAAATCATGAATGAAAGAGGAGAGATCACAACCAACACCAATGAAATACAAACAATTATAAGAACATATTATGATCAACTATATGCCAGCAAATTAGATAATCTGGAAGAAATGGATGCATTCCTAGAGATGTATCAACTACCAAAACTGAACCAGGAAGAAATAGAAAACCTGAACAAACCTATAACCACAAAGGAAATTGAAGCAGTCATTAAAAATCTCCCAAAAAACAAAAGCCCAGGGCCAGCTGCCTACCAGGGGGATTCTACCAAACATTTAAAGAAGAATTAATACCTATCCTTCTGAAACTGTTCCAAAAAAAAGAAATGGAAGGAAAACTTCCAAACTCATTTTAAGAGGCCGCCATTACCTTGATCCCCAAACCAAACAAAGACCCCATCAAAAAGGATAATTACACACCAATATCCTTGATGAACATGGACACAAAAATTCTCACCAAAATACTAGCCAATAGGATCCAACAGTACATTAAAAGATTATTCACCACGACCAAGTGGGATTTATCCCTGGGCTGTGAGGTTGGTTCAACATCCCCAAGTGAATCAATGTGATACAATACATTAATAAAAGAAAGAACAAGAACCATATGATCCTCTCAATAGATGCAGAAAAAGCATTTGACAAAGTACAGCATCCTTTCTTAATCAAAACTCTTCAGAGTATAGGGATAGAGGGTCCATACCTCAATATCATAAAAGCCATCTATGAAAAATCCAGAGTGAATATCATTCTCAATATGGAAAAACTGAGAGCTTTCCCCCTAAGGTCAGGAACATGGCAGGGATGTCCACTATCACCACTGCTATTCAACATACTACTAGAAGTCTTAGCCACAGCAATCAGACAACAAAAAGAAATAAAAGGCATCCAAATCAGCAAAGAAGAAATCAAACTCTCACTCTTTGCAGATGATATGATACTTTATGTGTAAAACCCAACTGCTTCTCCCTCTCCCACTCCCCCTGCTTGTGCTCCTGCTCTCGCTATCTCTTTCTGTCAAATGAATAAATCTTTAAAAAAAAATACCATCCACTTTTTTCAAAGAAATGGAACAAATAATCCTAAAATTGGTGTGGAACCAGAAAAGACCCCGAAGAGCAAGAGGAATGTTGAAAAAGAAAAGCAAAGCTGGCGGCATCACAATTCCGGACTTCCAGCTCTATTACAAAGCTGTCATCATCAAGACAGTATGGTACTGGCACAAAAACAGACACATCGATCAATGGAACAGAATAGAGAGCCCAGAAATGGACTCTCAACTCTATGGTCAACTAATCTTTGACAAAGCAGCAAAGGATGTCCAATGGAAACAAGACAGCCTCTTCAACAAACGGTGTTGGGAAAATTGGACAGCCACATGCAGAAGAATGAAACTGGACCATTTCCTTACACCACACACAAAAATACACTCCAAATGGTTGAAAGACCTCAATGTGAGACAGGAGTCCATCAAAATCCTAAAGGAGAACACAGGCAGCAACCTCTTCGACCTCAGCCGCAGCAACTTCTTCCTAGACACATCGCCAAAAGCAAGGGAAGCAAGGGCAAAAATGAAATATTGGGACTTCATCAAGATATAAAGCTTTTGCAGAGCAAAAGAAACAGTCAACAAAACCAAAAGACAACCGACAGAATGGGAGAAGATATTTGCAAATGACATATCAGATAAAGGGCTAGTATCCAAAATCTGTAAAGAACTTATCAAACTCAAAACCCAAAGAACAAATGATCCAATCAAGAAATGGGCAGAAGACATGAACAGACATTTTTCCAAAGAAGACCTCCAAATGGCCAACAGACACATGAAAAAGTGTTCAACATCACTCAGCATCAGGGAAATCCAAATCAAAACCTCAGTGAGATATCACCTCACACCAGTCAGAATGGCTAAAATTAACAAATCAGGAAAGGACAGATGTTGGCGGGGATGCAGAGAAAGGGGAGCCCTCCTACACTGTTGGTGGGAATGCAAGCTGGTGCAGCCACTCTGGAAAACAGTATGGAGGTTCTTCAAAAAGTTGAAAATATGACCCAGCAATTGCACTACTGGGTATTTACCCCAAAGATACAAATGTAGGGATACGAAGGGGTACATGCACCCCGATGTTTATAGCAGCAATGTCCACAATAGCCAAACTCTGGAAAGAGCCAAGATGTCCAGCAACAGATGAATGGATAAAGATGTGGTATATATATAGAATGGAATATTATGCAACCATCAAAAGGATGAAATCTTGCCATTTGCAATGACGTGGATAGAACTGGAGAGTGTTATGCTGAGCAAAATAAGTCAATCAGAGAAAGACATGTATCATATGACCTCACTGATATGAGGAATTCTTAATCTCAGGAAAGAAACTGAGGGTTGCTGGAGTGGTGGGGGGTGGGAGGGATGGGACGGCTGGGTGATAGACATTGGGGACGGTATGTGCTATTGTGAGCACTGTGAATTGTGCAAGACTGTTGAATCACATATCTATATCTCTGAAACAAATAATACATTGTATGTTAAAAAAAAGAAGAAGAAGAAGATAGCAGGAGGGGAAGAATGAAGGGGGGGAATTCGGAGGGGGAGATGAACCATGAGAGATGATGGATTCTGAAAAACAAACTGAAGGTTCTAGAGGGGAGGGGGGTGGGATGATGGGTTAGCCTGGTGATGGGTATTAAAGAGGGCACGTTCTGCATGGAACACTGGCTATTATATGCAAATAATGAATCATGGAACACTACATCAAAAACTAATGATGTATGGTGATTAACATAACATAATAATA
>NW_022592626.1:0-3147 GCF_004348235.1 Phoca vitulina
AAACCCCTGGCCAGACTTATCAAAAAGAAAAGAGAAATGACCCAAATCAACAAAATCATGAATGAAAGAGGAGAGATCACAACCAACACCAAAGAAATACAAACAATTATAAGAACATATTATGAGCAAGGATATGCCAGCAAATTAGATAACCTGGAAGAAATGGATGCATTCCTAGAGATGTATCAACTACCAAAACTGAACCAGGAAGAAATAGAAAACCTGAACAGACCTATAACCACTAAGGAAATTGAAGCAGTCATCAAAAATCTCCCAAAACACAAAAGCCCAGGGCCAGATGGCTTCCCAGGGGAATTCTACCAAACATTTAAAGAAGAATTAATACCTATCCTTCTGAAACTGTTCCAAAAAATAGAAATGGAAGGAAAACTTCCAAACTCATTTTATGAGGCCAGCATCACCTTGATCCCAAAACCAGACAAAGACCCCATCAAAAAGGAGAATTACAGACCAATATCCCTGATGAACATGGATGCAAAAATTCTCACCAAAATACTAGCCAATAGGATCCAACAGTACATTAAAAGGATTATTCACCACGACCAAGTCGGATTTATCCCTGGGCTGCAAGGTTGGTTCAACATCCACAAATCAATCAACGTGATACAATACATTAACAAAAGAAAAAACAAGAATCACATGATCCTCTCAATAGATGCAGAAAAAGCATTTGACAAAGTACAGCATCCTTTCTTGATCAAAACTCTTCAGAGTATAGGGATAGAGGGTACATACCTCAATATCATAAAAGCCATCTATGAAAAACCTACGGCGAATATCATTCTCAATGGGGAAAAACTGAGAGCTTTCCCCCTAAGGTCAGGAACGCGGCAGGGATGTCCACTATCACCACTGCTATTCAACATAGTATTGGAAGTCCTAGCCACAGCAATCAGACAACAAAAAGAAATCAAAGGCATCCAAATTGGCAAAGAAGAAGTCAAACTCTCACTCTTTGCAGATGATATGATACTTTATGTGGAAAATCCCAAAGACTCCACCCCAAAACTGCTAGAACTCATACAGGAATTCAGTCAAGTGGCAGGATATTAAATCAATGCACAGAAGTCAGTGGCATTCCTATACACCAATAACAAGATTGAAGAAAGAGAAATTAAGGAGTCGATCCCATTTACAATTGCACCCAAAACCATAAGATACCTAGGAAGAAATCTAACCAAAGAGGCAAAGGATCTGTCCTCAGAAAACTATAAAATACTCATGAAAGAAATTGAGGAAGACACAAAGAAATGGAAAAAAACGTTCCATGCTCATGGATTGGAAGAACAAATATTGTGAAGATGTCAATGCTACCTAGAGCAATCTACACATTCAATGCAATCCCCATCAAAATACCATCCACTTTCTTCAAAGAAATGGAACAAATAATCCTAAAATTTGTATGGAACCAGAAAAGACCCCGCATAGCCAGAGGAATGTTGAAAAAGAAAAGCAAAGCCGGCGGCATCACAATTCCAGACTTCCAGCTCTACTACAAAGCTGTCATCATCAAGACAGTATGGTACTGGCACAAAAACAGACACATAGATCAATGGAACAGAATAGAGAGCCCAGAAATGGACCCTCAACTCTATGGTCAACTAATCTTTGACAAAGCAGGAAAGAATGTCCAATGGAAAAAAGACAGTCTCTTCAACAAATGGTGTTGGGAAAATTGGACAGCCACATGCAGAAGAATGAAACTGGACCATTTCCTTACACCACACACAAAAATAGACTCCAAATGGTTGAAAGACCTCAATGTGAGACAGGAGTCCATCAAAATCCTAAAGGAGAACACAGGCAGCAACCTCTTCGACCTCAGCCGCAGCAACTTCTTCCTAGAAACATCGCCAAAGGCAAGGGAAGCAAGGGCAAAAATGAACTATTGGGACTTCATCAAGATAAAAAGCTTTTGCAAAGCAAAGGAAACAGTCAACAAAACCAAAAGACAACTGACAGAATGGGAGAAGATATTTGCAAATGACATATCAGATAAAGGGCTAGTATCCAAAATCTATAAAGAACTCATCAAACTCAACACCAGAAGAACAAAGAATCCAATCAAGAAATGGGCAAAAGACATGAACAGACATATTTCCAAAGAAGACATCCAAATGGCCAACAGACACATGAAAAACTGTTCAATATCGCTCGGCATCAGGGAAATCCAAATCAAAACCTCAATGAGATACCACCTCACACCAGTCAGAATGGCTAAAATTAACAAGTCAGAAATTGACAGATGTTGGCGGCGATGCGGAGAAAGGGGAACCCTCCTACACTTTTGGTGAGAATGCAAGCTGGTACAGCCACTCTGGAAAACAGTATGGAGGTTCCTCAAAAAGTTGAAAATAGAGCTACCATATGATCCAGCAATTGCACTCCTGGGTATTTACCCCAAAGATACAAAAGCAGGGACCCGAAAGGGTACGTGCACCCCGATGTTTATAGCAGCAATGTCCACAATAGCCAAACTGTGGAAAGAGCCAAGATGTCCATCGACAGCTGAATGGATAAAGACGAGGTGGTATATATATACCATGGAATATTATGCAGCCATCAAAAGGAATGAGATCTTGCCATTTGCAACGACGTGGATGGATCTGGAGGGTATTATGCTGAGTGAAATAAGTCAATCAGAGAAAGACATGTATCATATGACCTCACTGATATGAGGAATTCTTAATCTCAGGAAACAAACTGAGGGTTGCTGGAGTGGGGGGTGGGGTGGAAGGGATGGGGTGACTGGGTGATGGACACTGGGGAGGGTATGTGCTCTGGTAAGCACTGTGAATTGTGCAAGACTGTTGAATCTCAGATCTGTATCTCTGAAACCAATAATGCAATATATGTTAAGAAAGAAAAAAAAAGAAGAATGTAGCAGGAGGGGAAGAATGAAGGGGGGGAAATCGGAGGGGGAGAAGAACCATGAGAGACGATGGACTCTGAAAAACAAACTGAGGGTTCTAGAGGGGAGGGGGGTGGGAGGATGGGTTAGCCTGGTGATGGGTATTGAGGAGGGCACGTTCTGCATGGAGCACTGGGTGTTATGCACAAACAATGAATCATGGAACAGTATATCTAAAACTAATGATGTAATGTATGGGGATTAACATAACAATA
>NW_022592627.1:0-945 GCF_004348235.1 Phoca vitulina
CGCTCGGCATCAGGGAAATCCAAATCAAAACCTCAATGAGATACCACCTCACACCAGTCAGAATGGCTAAAATTAACAAGTCAGGAAAGGACAGATGTTGGTGGGGATGCGGAGAAAGGAGAACCGTCCTACACTGTTGGTGGGAATGCAAGCTGGTGCAGCCACTCTGGACAATAATATGGAGGTTCCTCATAAAGTTGAAAATAGATCTACCCTATGACCCGGCAATTACACTACCGGCTAGCTACCCAAAGGATACAAATGTAGTGATCCAAAGGGCTATGTGCACCCCGATGTTTATAGCAGCAATGTCCACAGTAACCAAACTATGGAAAGAGCCAAGATGTCCATCAACAGATGAATGGATAAAGAAGAAGTGGTATATATATACAATGGAATATTATGCAGCCATCAAAAATGAAAATGAAGTCCTGCCATTTGCAATGACGTGGATGGAACTCTAGGGTATTATGCTAAGTGAAATAAGTCAATCAGAGAAGGATATGTATCATATGGTCTCACTGATACGAGGAATTCTTTTTTTTTTTAAGATTTTATTTATTTATTTGACAGAGAAGGAGAGAGAGAGTTCACAAGTAGGGGGAGAGGCGGAGGAAGAGGGAGAAGCAGACTTCCCGCTGAGCAGGGAGCCCAATGTGGGGCTCGATCCCAGGACCCTGGGATCATGACCTGAGCCAAAGGCAGCCGCTTAACCGACTGATCCACCCAGGCGCCCCAATATATGAGGAATTCTTAATCTCAGGAAACAAACAGGGTTGCTGGAATGGTGGGGCATGGGCAGGATGGGGTAGCTGCGTGATGGACATTGGGGAGGGTATGCACTAAGGTGAGCATTGTGAATTGCGTAAGACTGTTGAATCACGGACCTGTTCCTTTGAAATAAATAATACATTATATGTTAAAAAAAAAAAAAAAGGATAGTAG
>NW_022592627.1:1045-3140 GCF_004348235.1 Phoca vitulina
TATATGTTAAAAAAAAAAAAAAAGGATAGTAGGAAGGGAAAAACGAAGGGGGGGAAATCGGAGGGGGAGACGAGCCATGAGAGACTATGGACTCTGAGAAACAAACTGAGGGTTCTAGAGGGGAGGGGGGTGTGGGGAGGGGTTAGCCTGGTGATGGTTATTAAAGAGGGCCCATATTGAATGGAGCACTGGGTGTTATATGCAAACAATGAATCATGGAACACTACATCAAAAACTAATGATGTATTGTATGGTGATTAACATAATATAATAAAATTAAAAAAAATCTGGAAGGAAGAACTCAAACTTTCACTATTTGCAGATGACATGAAACTCTATAGAGAAAACCCAAAAGATGACCAAAAAATTGCTAGAACTGATACCCAAATTTAGTAAAGTCAAAGGATACACATTTGATGTACAGAAATTTGTTGCATTACTATATACCAACAATGAAGGGGCAGAAATAGAAATCAAGCAATGGATCCTACTTGCAATTGTACCAAAAAACATAAGATACCCAGGAATAAATCTAACCAAATTGTAAAAGATCTGCACTCTGAATATTATGAAATACTGATGAAAGAAATTGAAGATGACACAAAGAAATGGAAAAATATTCCATGCTCATTGAGTGGAAGAATAAATATTGTTAAAATGTTTATACCACCCAAAGCAATCTACACATTTAATGTAATCCCTATCGAAATATCACCAGCATTTTTCACAGAGCTAAAACAAACAATCCTAAAATTTGTATGAAACTACAGAACACCCCAAATAGCCAATCTTGAAAAAGAATGGCAAAGCTGGAAGCATTGCAATTCCAGACTTCAAATTATATTATAAAGCTGTAGCCATCAAAACAGTATGGTACTGGCACAAAAATAGACACATAGATCAATGGAACAGAATAGAAACCCCAGAAATAAACCGATTTTATATGATCCATTAATCTTTAACAAAGTAGCTTTCCTGCTTTCCTTCATATCCAATGGGAAAAGGACAGTCTCTTCAACAAATTTTGTTGGGAAAACTGGACAGCAACATGCAAAAGAAATTGGACCACTTTACTACACTATACAAAAATATAAATTCAAAATGGATGAAAGACCTAAATGTGAGACCCGAAACCATTAGAGTCCTAGAAGAGAACACAAGGCAGTAATCTCCTTGACATTGGATGGAGAAACTTCTTACTAGATATGTCTCCTGAGGCAAGGGAAATAAAAACAAAAATAAACTATTGGGATTTCATCAAGATAAAAAGCCTCTGCCTAGCGAAGAAAACAATCAACTAAACTAAAAGGCAACATTTGGAATGGGAGCAGATATTTGCAAATGACATATCTGATAAAGGACTAGTATTGAAAATATATAAAGAACTTATAAAACAAATAATCCAGTTTAAAAATGGGCAGAAGACACAAATAGACATCAAAATCCTAGAGGAGAACATAGGCAGTAAGCTCTTTGACATCAGCCACAGCAACTTCTTTCAAGATACATCTCCAAAGGCTAGTGAAACAAAAGCAAAAATGAACTTTTGGGACTTCATCAAGATAAAAACTTCTGCACAGCAAAAGAAACAGTCAACAAAACAAAGGGACAACCCACAGAATGGGAGAAGAAATTTGCAAATGACACTATAGACAAAGCACTGATTTCCAAGATCTATAAAGAAGACTTCTCAAACTCAACACCCAAAAAACAAATAATCAAGTCAAAAAAAATGGGCAGAAGACATGAACAGACACTTCTCCAAAGAAGACATACAAATGGCTAACAGAACATGAAAAAATGTTCATCATCATTAGCCATCAGGGAAATTCAAATCAAAACCACATTGAGATACCACCTTACACCAGTTAGAATGGCAAAAATTGACAAGGCAAGAAGCAACAAATGTTGGAGAGGTTGTGGAGAAAGGGGAACCCTCTTACACTGTTGGTGGGAATGCAAGTTGGGACAGCCACTTTGGAAAACAGTGTGGAGGTGCCTCAAAAAATTAAAAATAGAGCTACCCTATGATCCAGCAATTGCACTACTGGGTATTTACCCCAAAGACACAGATGTAGTAAAAAGAAGGGCCATA
>NW_022592628.1:0-3139 GCF_004348235.1 Phoca vitulina
GACGGGCTGTGGACCACCATCGCAATCTTCATCACCCTCTTCCTGCTTAGCGTGTGCTACAGCGCCACTGTGACTCTCTTCAAGGTGGGCATCCCCACACGTACGCTCACTGCGGCCTGCTGTCTCCATGGTGTCCCCACGCTGGCCCCAAGCTGTCCCTATGCTGTCCTCATGCTGACCCCTCACTGTCCCCACACTTTCTGTACTGTCCTCATGCTGTCCCCACAGTATCCCCACTCTGTCCCCACACTGTCTCCACCCTGTCCTGATGCTGTCCCCATGTGGACCCCACACAATCCCCACGCTGTCCCCACACTGACCCAAAATGATCCCCATGCTGTGCCCATGCTATCTGATGCTGTCCTGACCCTGTTTCCACACTGTACCCATGCTGTCCCCACACTGTCCCCATGCTGTCCCCATGATGTCCCCTGCTGGCCCCACACTATCTCCACGCTGTCCCCATACTGCCCCATGCCATCCCGACACTGTCCCCACGCTGTACCCACACTGATCCACACTGTCCCCATGATGTCCCCATGCTGACCCCACACTGTCCCCACACTATGGCCCACTGTCCCTACGCTGTCCCCATACTGTCCTTATACTGTGCCCACAGTCCACACACTGTCCCCATGCTGTTCCCTCACTGTCCCCATGCTGTCCCCATGCTGTCCCCACACTTTCTCCATGATGACCCCATGCTGACCCCACACTATACAGACACTGTCCACATGCTCTCCCCACACTGTCCACATACTCTCCCCACACTGTCCACATGCTATCCACTCTCTGTCCCCACACTGTTCCCTTGCTGTCCCCACGCTGCCCCCATACTGTCCTCATGCTGTCCACACACTGTCCCCATGCTCTCCCCATGCTATACCCACACTATGGCTCTCTGCCTGCATGCTGTCCCTTCGCTCTTCCCATGCTGTCCCCATGCTGTCCCCACACTATGGTCCACTATACCCAAAGTGTCCCCATGCTTTCCACACATTCCCCACACTGTCCCCACGCTGTCTGCTCACTATCCCCACACTGTCCCCATCATGTCCCCATGCTGCGCCATTGCTGTCCCCACACTGTCCCCATGATGTCGCCACACTGTCCACATGCTGTCCCCACACTGTCCCAATGCTCTCCCCACACTGTCTCCACACTGTCCGCATGCTGACCCCACACTGACCCCACGCTGTCCCGACACTGTCCACATGCTTTCCCCACACTGTCCCCATGCTGTGCCCTTGCTGTCCCCATGCTATACCCCCACTGTCCCCACGCTGTCCACACACTGTCCCATGCTCTCCCCACAATGTCTTCACACTATGGCCCTCTGCCTGCATGCAGCCCCCTTGCTGTTCCCACACTGTCTCCACACTGTCCCCATGCCTTCCCCACACTGTCCCAGTGCTGTGCCACACTGACCCAAAACTGTCCCCATGCTGACCCCACACTGTCCCTACATTGAACCCATGCTGATCCAAAACGGACCCTACACTGTCTCCATGCTGCCCCTACACTGTCCCCACACTATCCCCTCTGTATCCCCACACTGTCCACACACTGTCCCTACACTATGGCCCACAGTCCACATGCTGTCTTCTCGCTGTCCCCTCGCTGTCCCCACACTGACTCCACACTGTCCCACGTATCCCCACACTGTCCCCTCACTACTTCCTCAATGTCTACACTGTCCCCACACTGTCCCCACACTGTCTCCACACTGACCCCACACTGTCCCACACTATGGCCTGCTGTTCCCACACTGTCCCCATGCTGTTCCCTCTGTGTCCCCACATTGACCCCATACTGTCCCCACACTGACCCCACATGGACCCCTCTGTCCCCACACTGTCGCTCACTGACTACTCACTACACCCTCGCTATCTCCACTGTTTCCCCAAACTGTCCCCTAGCTGTCCCCACACTGTCTCCATACTGTCCTCTGTTGTCCCCATACTGCCCCCATACTGTCCCCTCTGTTTCCCTTCACTGACTGCTCACTGCCCCTTCGCTGTCCCCTTGCTGTCCGCATGCCATCCCCACCAGGACCCCCGCACACTACAGTGGTCCTGGGTGTGGGGGCAAGCCCTGGCGGGAGGCGACAAGCGGCAGACCACGCTCACTCCCTTGCCCGCCTGCTGCAGGTGAAGTGGATCTTCTCCTCGGTGGTGGAGCTGAAGGGCACAATCGTGCCCGACTACAGGAACATGATCGGGCAGGGGACCTAGGGCCAGCCTTCTTGGGCATGTGTCCATGGCTGCCCTCGACCCCACACAGGAACCGGGTGCATCCATTCATGCCACTCGGCCTGCTGCCAGGCCTGCTCCTCTGCCCTCCCCCCTCGCCACCCTCTGACCTCACAGCCACCCTGGGCCTGCACCTCCACCCTCAGCTTGTGGACACCTGCTGACCCCTCCTCAGCAGCCACCAAGATACTGCTGGGGTCACGTGGACACTAAGGCATCAGGGTGGGATGGCCCTCACCAGGACAGCCCTGGGGTTGGCATGCACGGTCATCCTGGAGGAGGTGGAGGGCTGGCGATCCCAGTGTCCGTCTGGGCAGGGCCCAGCCTCTGTGCAAACCCCTTCCAGGCCAGGCTCCAGAAGGCAGGACATCCCCAGAGCAGGCACATTGTCTAAGATCCTGAGGAAGCCACGGACCACCATCACCCCACAGAGAAGCTTCCAGCATGCCCCGAATGGTTAGTCAGACATTCTCCATGGGAGGAGACCACACAAAGAAGGGCCCAGACCTGTGGCCACTGCAGGAGCCCACCAGGGGCAGGGTGGCACCATCTGGGAAAGGAGTGATCAGACTGGCCTCCTGCAGAGGGGCCTGGTGAGCTGGCCCCCAAGCAGGTGGGACGCTGTATCAGTGGACAGAGGTGGACGGCTGCCAGGAGGCCAGGACAGCATGTCCAGCCTGCACCATCCTATGGCCAGGACCCGAGTCACGTTGAGCAAGAATGCCTGCTTGCTCTGGGGAAGCTGGGGGCAGAGACAAGATGACCAGAGAGAGCCCCCGGGCATTGGGGCCTGAGACAGGTGGACTCCTAGAACTGGTTCTCCACCAGTCTTTGAGTGAGTGCCAGGTCAGATCCCCTACATGGGAGAGACGGCCGGGCAGGGGAGG
>NW_022592629.1:0-3138 GCF_004348235.1 Phoca vitulina
GACGTGGATGGAACTGGAGGGTATTATGCTGAGCGAAATAAGTCAAACAGAGAAAGACATGTATCATATGACCTCACTGATATGAGGAATTCTTAATCTCAGGAAACAAACTGAGGGTTGCTGGAGTGGGGGGTGGGGTGGGAGGGATGGGGTGACTGGGTGATGGACACTGGGGAGGGTATGTGTTCTGGTAAGCGCTGTGAATTGTGCAAGACTGTTGAATCTCAGATCTGTACCTCTGAAACAAATAATGCAATATATGTTAAGAAAGAAAAAAAGAAGAAGAAGAATGTAGCAGGAGGGGAAGAATGAAGGGGGGGAAATCGGAGGGGGAGAAGAACCATGAGAGACGATGGACTCTGAAAAACAAACTGAGGGTTCTAGAGGGGAGGGGGTTGGGAGGATGGGTTAGCCTGGTGATGGGTATTGAGGAGGGCACGTTCTGCATGGAGCACTGGGTGTTATGCACAAACAATGAATCATGGAACACTATATCTAAAACTAATGATGTAATGTATGGGGATTAACATAACAATAGAAAAAAATTATTAAAAAAAAAAAAAAGATACTTTGTGAGAACAAACACAGATACCTGCCTGTCAAACGGATTGAGAAGCACAAAGCCTTGCTTCCTCCCCTAATCCTGCCACTGGCTCAATGACCTTGAACAAGTCACGCAACTTTTTGATCCTCTTTTCCCCCAGATATGAAGTGCAAATTTAGACTGGATCAGCACTCTTCAAAGTGTTCTCAAATGTTACATAAATGCCAGATAGTTCAGCAGGACTTCTCAGAAGCTGTAGTATACGCCATGAGGCATCAGTCTCCAGTGGGTGCCGACCATGAGCTGTTTGGATGTTTGGTAGGCGAATCTTCCCAAAATTATCTGAGTACAAATCCCTTTATTTGTGGAATGCCTGCACCATACACTTGGGGGAAAACTTAACAAAGGACAGCTAAGACCCTTCAGCTCCCGCTCACTCAGCCATAGAGTCCAAGTTCACTCTTTAGGCCTCCGACATTCTTGGCCAGTGAACCCTGAAATCCACTCCAGGATGATACCCACTATCCAATGAAGAAACTTTTGGGCAATTTTCAACCAATTGCTTTCCTTTTCCCCTAAATTTCTCATTTTTCCCCACAATATTGTACTTAAATTTCTATCCCCTAGGACACTTCTGGCAATTGAAAACTCTACTGGACATCTACCGTACTTATATATTTAAACCCACTGACTTTCTCTTCTTTCTTACACCAAAGGGCCCATTCTTTTGTTTGAAAGTAGTGAGACTGAACTTTGAGATTTATGATTTATGTGCTTGTGAATTTCCTATGTATTTTTATAATTCATTAAGTGGTGCATAGTGCAGATCATGCTCTCAAAGTGTGGTCTCAATACGAGCAGAGTCAGCATCACCTGGGAACTCATTAGAAATGCAGATTCTCAGGCTCCCCTCCAGACCTACTGAATCAGAAACTCTGGGTGGGACCCAGCCATGTTTCAAGACCTCCGGGTGATTCTGATGGCCGCTGAAGTTAGAGAAGTCATGGTTTAGAGATGAGAGACATGGAGTACAGGCTCAAGCAAACCTTGTGCTGTATCATAGTTTCCTAACCTGGAATCCTCAAACAATAGCAGTACCTCTTTCAGAATTGATGTGAGAATTAATATATGGCACCTCTATAAGGTCTGGCATGGTATCAACAATAAATCAAATATAACTATTTATTCTGTAATGGATACGAACATGTAGTGAGCAGGAACTTACCTTATGCTGCATCAAAGTTCATCATGAGTAGAGATGCTCTTTGTGAGTTGAATTTGACGACCAAGGGGCACAGTGGCTAGATAGGAACTCAGCTATAGAGACAGATAGATCTGACTTGCCAACAAGGTCCTCCATGGATTAACTCTATGAACATGTGTGAATTATCTCATCTCTCTAAGCTTCGTTTCCTCATTTAGAAAATTGAGAAAATACTTTCTTCACAAGGTAAAAAGAAGGATTAAATACCATATTGTCTGTTGCTTTGGAAAGTTCCTGTTCCCTTTTAAGTATCCCCTACCCAAATGAAAGCTGTCAGTGATATAATGATAACGTGTGTCTCTCATCATCTTAACTAAGGGCTTCTTGTTCAACAGAATATTAGAGTGATAGCATCTAAGGCCCTTTTATCACCCTGAAAAGTTGTCTTGTCAAGATAAACTTAAATGTTGATTTAGACGCAATTTAACGAGAATTTACTAGCCTTTCCTATGTTGTCCTTAGAGGTCAAGCAAATCTTTCTTCCTACTTGAATCTTGTTAGATTTGGGTTTCTTTTTCTATTCTGTGTTTAGTCATAGACCGACATTCAGAGTTTACGTTAGGGTATTTCAAGACTTTCCATATTTCCTTTAAATACCGTATCTTTTAGGTCAGGCATATAATCCTAAGACACAAAAACATATAGTAAGAGTGTCCCTGTGGTCAGGCTTTCACTAGATTTTGCCTCAGTAACAATCACTTCCAAGAAGCCAGTGGCTTAAGCAACCAGAGTTTTTTGTCACTTGTGTTGCAAGTCAGCTTTGGCTTAGCTGTAGCTGGGCTGCAGGTGCCCCCCTCTCCCCATTCCCCAGAAGAAGGAACAGCCCACCTGCGACCCACCTGAGACCCTGCCATGAGTCTGATGCCTCTGTTCAGGCGTGGTGTGAGTCACTGCAGCTCACACCCCATTGGCCAACACAGTCATGTGACTACATCTGACACAAAAGGATGAAAACAGATTCTCCACCCCCATCCCCAGGGACAGGCCCAAGGAAGGATTCCTTATAGACGGACCCAGCAGAGAAGAGCAGCAAATAACTGGAAGCCACAATCAGCTATAACAACCAAAAATGACCTAGCATTTATTTACCCCAAAGATACAAAAGTAGGGACCCGAAAGGGTACGTGCACCCCGATGTTTATAGCAGCAATGTCCACAATAGCCAAACTGTGGAAAGAGCCAAGATGTCCATCAACAGATGAATGGATAAAGAAGATGTGGTATATATATACAATGGAATATTATGCAGCCATCAAAAGGAATGAGATCTTGCCATTTGCAATGACGTGGATGGAACTGGAGGGTATTATGCTGAGCGAAATAAGTCAAA
>NW_022592630.1:0-3138 GCF_004348235.1 Phoca vitulina
GACGTGGATGGAACTGGAGGGTATTATGCTGAGCGAAATAAGTCAAACAGAGAAAGACATGTATCATATGACCTCACTGATATGAGGAATTCTTAATCTCAGGAAACAAACTGAGGGTTGCTGGAGTGGGGGGTGGGGTGGGAGGGATGGGGTGACTGGGTGATGGACACTGGGGAGGGTATGTGTTCTGGTAAGCGCTGTGAATTGTGCAAGACTGTTGAATCTCAGATCTGTACCTCTGAAACAAATAATGCAATATATGTTAAGAAAGAAAAAAAGAAGAAGAAGAATGTAGCAGGAGGGGAAGAATGAAGGGGGGGAAATCGGAGGGGGAGAAGAACCATGAGAGACGATGGACTCTGAAAAACAAACTGAGGGTTCTAGAGGGGAGGGGGTTGGGAGGATGGGTTAGCCTGGTGATGGGTATTGAGGAGGGCACGTTCTGCATGGAGCACTGGGTGTTATGCACAAACAATGAATCATGGAACACTATATCTAAAACTAATGATGTAATGTATGGGGATTAACATAACAATAGAAAAAAATTATTAAAAAAAAAAAAAAGATACTTTGTGAGAACAAACACAGATACCTGCCTGTCAAACGGATTGAGAAGCACAAAGCCTTGCTTCCTCCCCTAATCCTGCCACTGGCTCAATGACCTTGAACAAGTCACGCAACTTTTTGATCCTCTTTTCCCCCAGATATGAAGTGCAAATTTAGACTGGATCAGCACTCTTCAAAGTGTTCTCAAATGTTACATAAATGCCAGATAGTTCAGCAGGACTTCTCAGAAGCTGTAGTATACGCCATGAGGCATCAGTCTCCAGTGGGTGCCGACCATGAGCTGTTTGGATGTTTGGTAGGCGAATCTTCCCAAAATTATCTGAGTACAAATCCCTTTATTTGTGGAATGCCTGCACCATACACTTGGGGGAAAACTTAACAAAGGACAGCTAAGACCCTTCAGCTCCCGCTCACTCAGCCATAGAGTCCAAGTTCACTCTTTAGGCCTCCGACATTCTTGGCCAGTGAACCCTGAAATCCACTCCAGGATGATACCCACTATCCAATGAAGAAACTTTTGGGCAATTTTCAACCAATTGCTTTCCTTTTCCCCTAAATTTCTCATTTTTCCCCACAATATTGTACTTAAATTTCTATCCCCTAGGACACTTCTGGCGATTGAAAACTCTACTGGACATCTACCGTACTTATATATTTAAACCCACTGACTTTCTCTTCTTTCTTACACCAAAGGGCCCATTCTTTTGTTTGAAAGTAGTGAGACTGAACTTTGAGATTTATGATTTATGTGCTTGTGAATTTCCTATGTATTTTTATAATTCATTAAGTGGTGCATAGTGCAGATCATGCTCTCAAAGTGTGGTCTCAATACGAGCAGAGTCAGCATCACCTGGGAACTCATTAGAAATGCAGATTCTCAGGCTCCCCTCCAGACCTACTGAATCAGAAACTCTGGGTGGGACCCAGCCATGTTTCAAGACCTCCGGGTGATTCTGATGGCCGCTGAAGTTAGAGAAGTCATGGTTTAGAGATGAGAGACATGGAGTACAGGCTCAAGCAAACCTTGTGCTGTATCATAGTTTCCTAACCTGGAATCCTCAAACAATAGCAGTACCTCTTTCAGAATTGATGTGAGAATTAATATATGGCACCTCTAAAAGGTCTGGCATGGTATCAACAATAAATCAAATATAACTATTTATTCTGTAATGGATACGAACATGTAGTGAGCAGGAACTTACCTTATGCTGCATCAAAGTTCATCATGAGTAGAGATGCTCTTTGTGAGTTGAATTTGACGACCAAGGGGCACAGTGGCTAGATAGGAACTCAGCTATAGAGACAGATAGATCTGACTTGCCAACAAGGTCCTCCATGGATTAACTCTATGAACATGTGTGAATTATCTCATCTCTCTAAGCTTCGTTTCCTCATTTAGAAAATTGAGAAAATACTTTCTTCACAAGGTAAAAAGAAGGATTAAATACCATATTGTCTGTTGCTTTGGAAAGTTCCTGTTCCCTTTTAAGTATCCCCTACCCAAATGAAAGCTGTCAGTGATATAATGATAACGTGTGTCTCTCATCATCTTAACTAAGGGCTTCTTGTTCAACAGAATATTAGAGTGATAGCATCTAAGGCCCTTTTATCACCCTGAAAAGTTGTCTTGTCAAGATAAACTTAAATGTTGATTTAGACGCAATTTAACGAGAATTTACTAGCCTTTCCTATGTTGTCCTTAGAGGTCAAGCAAATCTTTCTTCCTACTTGAATCTTGTTAGATTTGGGTTTCTTTTTCTATTCTGTGTTTAGTCATAGACCGACATTCAGAGTTTACGTTAGGGTATTTCAAGACTTTCCATATTTCCTTTAAATACCGTATCTTTTAGGTCAGGCATATAATCCTAAGACACAAAAACATATAGTAAGAGTGTCCCTGTGGTCAGGCTTTCACTAGATTTTGCCTCAGTAACAATCACTTCCAAGAAGCCAGTGGCTTAAGCAACCAGAGTTTTTTGTCACTTGTGTTGCAAGTCAGCTTTGGCTTAGCTGTAGCTGGGCTGCAGGTGCCCCCCTCTCCCCATTCCCCAGAAGAAGGAACAGCCCACCTGCGACCCACCTGAGACCCTGCCATGAGTCTGATGCCTCTGTTCAGGCGTGGTGTGAGTCACTGCAGCTCACACCCCATTGGCCAACACAGTCATGTGACTACATCTGACACAAAAGGATGAAAACAGATTCTCCACCCCCTTCCCCAGGGACAGGCCCAAGGAAGGATTCCTTATAGACGGACCCAGCAGAGAAGAGCAGCAAATAACTGGAAGCCACAATCAGCTATAACAACCAAAAATGACCTAGCATTTATTTACCCCAAAGATACAAAAGTAGGGACCCGAAAGGGTACGTGCACCCCGATGTTTATAGCAGCAATGTCCACAATAGCCAAACTGTGGAAAGAGCCAAGATGTCCATCAACAGATGAATGGATAAAGAAGATGTGGTATATATATACAATGGAATATTATGCAGCCATCAAAAGGAATGAGATCTTGCCATTTGCAATGACGTGGATGGAACTGGAGGGTATTATGCTGAGCGAAATAAGTCAAA
>NW_022592631.1:0-3135 GCF_004348235.1 Phoca vitulina
TCCCTGCCTTTGGAGATGTGTCTAGCAAGAGTTGCTGCAGCCGAGGTCTAAGAGATTGTTGCTGTGTTCTCCTCTAAGATTTTGATGGATTCCTGTCTCCCATTTAGGTCTCTCGTCCATTTTGAGTTTATCTTTGTGTATGGTGTAAGGAAACGGTCCAGTGTCATTCTTCTCCGTGTGGCTGTCCAATTATGCCAACGTCATTTGTTGAAGAGACTTTTTTTCTTTTGGATTTTCTTTCCTGCTTTGTCGAAAATTAGTTGACAATAGAGTTGAGGGTCCCTTTCTGGGTTCTCTATACTGTTCCATTGATGTCTGTCTGTTTTTGTGTCAGTGCCATGCTGTCTTGATGATTGCAGCTTTGTCAGAGAGCTTGAAGTCCAGAATCGTGATGCCACCAGCTTTGGTTTTCTTTTTCAACATTCCTCTGGCTATTCTGGATCTTTTCTGGTCCATACAAATTTTGGGATTATTTGCTCCAGCTCTGTGAAAAATGTCAATGGCGTTTTGATAGAGATTGCATTGAATGTGTAGCTTGCTCTGGGTAGCGTAAGACATTTTAACTAATATTTCTTCTTCAAATCCGTGAACATGTCATATTTTTCCATTTCTTTGTATCTTCCTCAATTTCTTTCATAAGTGTTCTTTAGTTTTTCGAGTATAGATCCTTTTCCTCTTTGGTTAGGTTTATTCCTAGGTGTCTTATGGGTTTTGGTGCAACTGTAAATGGGATCAATTCCTTAATTTCTCTTTCTTCTGTCTCATTGTTAGTGTATAGAAATGCAACTGATTTTTTAAAAAATCATATTGATCACTTTATTTATTTTTTTTAGGAATTATTTTTTTATTTTTTTTAATTTTTAAAATTTTTTATTGTTATGTTAATCCCCATACATTACATCATTAGTTTTAGATATAGTGTTCCATGATTCATTGTTTGTGCATAACACCCAGTGCTCCATGCAGAACGTGCCCTCCTCAATACCCATCACCAGGCTAACCCATCCTCCCACCCCCGTCCCCTCTAGAACCCTCAGTTTGTTTTTCAGAGTCCATCGTCTCTCATGGTTCGTCTCCCCCTCCGATTTCCCCCCCTTCATTCTTCCCCTCCTGCTATCTTCGTCTTCTTCTTTTTTCTTTCTTAAGATATATTGCATGATTTGTTTCGGAGGTACAGATCTGTGATTCAACAGTCTTGCATCCATTTTCATCAGGGATATTGGTCAGAAATTCTTTTCGTTGGGGTCTTTGTCTGATTTGGGGATCAAGGTAATGCTGGCCTTATAGAATGAGTTTGGAAGTTTTCCTTCCATTTCTATTTTTTGAAACCACTTCAGAAAAATAGGTATTAATTCTTCTTGAAATATTTGGTAGAATTCCCTTATGAGCCCATCGGCCCTGGACTCCAGAAAGCTAATTGCACAAACTCGCCTTGCTCCCTGAGACTAGACTGTTTTCGGCCCTGTGTTTGGCCTGTGCTGTGCCTTCTGCCAGAAAATCCCCTGTATCAACCAACTGCCCCCACTCCTCTCCGATCATCATCTAAGGACCCTTGCTACTCCATGTCTGGGCCCAACATAGAGCTCACATGGAGGCCGTGCTGAGTTTCAGCTCCACAACCTGAGGAGTCGGAATCGTTCTGTGACAAGGTCTCCAAGGACTCCTATGCTCTTTAAACTGTGAAAGCACCATCGGGGACTCCTCCTCATCTATCAGTATTCAGCTCAGAGGCCTCCTCGTCCGCAGAGGCCCCCTGCCCTGCCACCCCACCCCAGCCTACAGCAGGGACAGTTAGAGAGGCGGGGTGGCCCAGCAATGAATGCACATGCCACCTTCAGGAGCACTTCCAGTCGCCGAGCCTCTCTCTCCTGCTGCCTGTGACTCTGTGGGAGGACACGTCGTATTTGTCGTGGTTCCCCCCGGTAGCAGCGTTGGCACCATCAGGTAGGACGTGCGTCCCCTTGGAAATCCTCCCCCTGCACTCCAACCCCTCCCGAGGCTGCCGTTGGGGTCCCTGTTGTGGGAGCAGCTGGGAGGTGAGACCACCTGCTCACGAGGGCCTTCAGGGACGGTGGAAACCTGGCGGGAGCCTGAATGGACAGGCCTACTCCACGCCGCACTCCTCAGAGAGCGGGCTCCCCACTGCGTGCAATGGGTCCATGCCTTGCTGACTCTCCTCAGGGCCCCACGCAGAGATTTTTCTAAGGGCTCCCTGAGGACGCCCAGACAACACACAGCGATCTTACAGAAGGTGGGAGTCTTTCTTCCTGCCTCTCCTCTGACCCCCCAACTGCCCCAACACAGCCCCGATCTGTCCTCCCCCTCCATCTCCATGATGACCACCCCAGTGCCAGCCCCCAGTGCTCCATGCAGACCCCGTGAGCCCTCTCCCAGAATCCAGCCCCGTCTCCCCCTCCCCTCGTTCCCTTGTCCCCAAAGCCATGCAGATCTGTGCAGAACACACATCACACCCGTGCCCAGCCACCACCCCGTCTCCAGGTCTACACCCGCCCCGGGAGTCTCTACCCTGCACGAGGGAGAGCTCTGTGCAGGGGCCCTGCTGCCCGCCCCCTTCCCTGTCACCTGTGCCCGGTTTCTCCAGCCCCGGCAGCACAGCCCTGCCTCGGCCTTTATACTCCTGTGCTCCCTGCCTGGAACATTCTGCCCCCCTGCCCTCCCAGACTACCTCCTGTGACCTTCATCTCAGCCTGAACGTCCCCTCTGGGTGCGGCCTCTGACCCCGGTAGCCGTCACCCTATTCGAAATCTCTGCAGAGCAGAGATTGCTACTCCTTGTCCCCTTGTTCTTGATTCCCTGACCTTGCCCCTCAGTAGGACGGAAGCTCTGGGGGTCCTCAGGCCTCACTGGGTTGTTTTTGACATCACTGCACCCCACCAACCAGAACAGCACCAAAGACATCTTAGAAGCGACAGAGATACTCACTCCATATGTGGGTGGGAATGAAGGCAAAGAACACACACAGGCACACTTTGGATCAAATAGAGTCACGAGTGCATGTCCTTCTCCAAATTGCTCCCGAACCCCTTTGTGCCTGCTCTGTGCCCAAGGCTTACTCGCCTGCCTGCTCTCCAGGCCCTCTGGGGGCTGCCCTGCACCAGCAGTCCATGGAGGCCC
>NW_022592632.1:0-3133 GCF_004348235.1 Phoca vitulina
GCGCGCTCTCTCTCTCCCTCTCTCTCTGATGTGCTCTCTTTGTCATATCCCCAGGGAATCAGGCACTGATGCTTTGAGCTGCCCCGTTAGAGTCTCACATAGAAGAGAAACAAGGGAGTGCCCAAGCTGACAGATGGGAAAGAACTCAGGCTCTCTGTTGAAACTGCATTGTGAGTTCTGTGAGTGAACTTGGGAGCAAATCCTCCACAGTCCAGCCTTAGTTGAGGCTACAGCCCCAACCCTGTGATACATCCTGAGGCAGAGACACAGGTGGTGTCATGCCTGGACAGCTGGTCCACACAAATGGTGAGATATTAAATATTTGTAGCTTTAAAATGCAAGGTATTGGGGCAATGTAGTCAGAGAGGAAATGATAACTAACACAGTCCACGAGGCCCCAGAATCTGGCCCTGCCACCATTGCCCACCCCCTCTCTCCTCCAAGGCTCCCTCCAGCCACACTGGCCACTTTTCTAACCTTTTCTGATCAAACCCACTTTTGCCTGTGAGTCTCTGTCTCAGTGGTGCCTTCTCCCTGACACACTGCTCCAAGACTTGTGCAGAGCAGCTTCCTCTTGTCATTTTGGTATTGGCAATGTCACCCCAGTGAGGCCTTTCAGACCCTCCACAGTCCTCCCTCACAGCATCCCACTTTGTTTTCACCACAACACTTGCTCTTTCTTTTTCCACATGTCTACGTTTTGGTGCTTTTGTCTATCTCCCCCCGAGACTGTAAACTCCTGGCAGGCAGGGACCACTGGGTCATTTTCAGCCCTGTTCTTAGGCCCACCACCGCTCCTTAGCAAAGGGTGAGTGCTTGGTGCATAGTTGCTGAAGGAATAAATGGGAAGATCTTGTACCCCTCCTTGTGTTTTTGAGCACTCAGATAGTGGAGATGAATGCTAGTAATAGGAGATGCAAGTTGTTTCTGGGGCAGGGGGACAGCGAAAAAGACCTCTGTATGACTCTTTGATGCTCCAGTAGCTCAAGAAATGTATAGTTGGTACTGTGTAAGTTTAAGGTGTACAGCATAATTACTGGTCATACATGTATTGTGTAATGATTACCACATTAAGTTCAGTTAACATCCCCACCAAAAAATTATGTATTTCCTTGTCATGAGAAGTCTTAGGATTTATTCTCTTAGCGCCACTCAAGTATACTACATGGCAGTGTTAATTTATACAGTGCTTTATGTGAAATATCTCAATAAAACTGAAAACAGAAAAAAAAAAAACCTCAGTGGGCACCACTGACACAGGAGGCTACCTTCTTCCTGGAGGCCAGCAGCTGTACTGCACCCCAGGCAGGAACACTACCAAACAAAACAGGAACCTTTATTTGAGTTTCTGCATGATAGAGGCTCTCCAGAGTCCCAGGGGTAAAGGAGAAGGACCTGCAGGCTTCCAGGGCTGTAGGAGGGACTTTGAGAGACCCTCATGCTCCCCTATTTCTATCCCCCCTGCCCAACAAGTGTCCTCTTAACTCATGAGGCATCCTTTTCTCCCAATTTTTATTTAAATTCTAGTTAGTTAACACATAGTGTAACATTGTTTTCAGGAGTAGAATTTAGTGATTCAACACTTATATTTAACACCCAGTGCTCAACATGACATGTGCCCTCCTTGATACCCACCACCCATCTAGCCCATCCCCCACCTACCTCCCTCCATCAAACCTCAGTCTGTTCTCTATCGTAAAGAGTCTCTTATGGGTTAGCCCGTTGATGGGTATTAAGGAGGGCACGTATTGCATGGAGCACTGGGTGTTGTGAGCAAATGATGAGTCATTGAGCATTACATGAAGAACTAATGAAGCACTGCGTGGTGGCTAACATAACATAATAAAATAAAATAATAAAATAAAATTCTTAAATTTTTATTTTATATATACATTATATATATAACATATATGTATTCTCTTTTGTTTGCTTGCATTGTACTTTATTTTAATTTTGTATATCTATAATATATATGTTTTTTTCTTTACTATTTTGGGATCTAGGTTCTTTTTTTTAAAGATTTTATTATTTTTTTAAAAAATTTTTATTTATTTGTCAGAGATAGAGAGCACAAGCAGGCAGAGGGAGAAGCAGGCTCATGCTGTACCAGGAGCCCAAGGTGGGACTCAATCCCAAGACCCAGGAATCATGACCTGAGGTGAAGGCAGACACTTAACCTACTGAACCACTCAGATGTCCCAGGATCTAGGTTCTTTTAAGAAACAAGCCAAAATATACCCAGGGTCTAGTTTATTGTTTTGTTCTGTTTTACTCTTTGTTTGATTTTTTTTTTCTTATTTTGTTTTGTTTCTATTTTCTTCTAGTTTCTTTTGTCTGTATTTTTCTGGTGGTGTTGTTATTTTTTGTCTTTTCTCACTCTACCATCTTTTTTTTTTTTTAAAGATTTTATTTATTTATTTGAGAGAGAGAGAATGAGAGACAGAGAGCATGAGAGGGAGGAGGGTCAGAGGGAGAAGCGACTCACTGCCGAGCAGGGAGCCCGATGCGGGACTCGATCCCGGGACTCCAGGATCATGACCTGAGCCGAAGGCAGTTGCTTAACCAACTGAGCCACCCAGGCGCCCTTTTCTCACTCTATCATCTATTCTTCTCTGGACATAATGATGAGCCAGAGAAGCTCATCCAAAAAGAAAAAAACAGGAGGCAGTACTCACTGCCAAGGATTTAATCAATATGGATATAAGGAGGATGTCAGAACTAGAATTCAAAACAATGATTATAAAGATACTAACTAGACTTGAAAAAAACAAAGGCAGTAGAGAATCTCTTACTGTAAGAATAAAAGAATTAAAATCTAATCAGGCTGAAATTACAAATGTTATTACTGAGATGCAGTAAAAAATGGAGGCTCAAACTGTGGAAAGAGCCAAGATGTCCATCGACAGATGAATGGATGAAGAAGATGGGGTATATATATACAAAGGAATATTATGCAGCCATCAAAAGGAATGAGATCTTGCCATTTGCAACGACGTGGATGGAACTGGAGGGTATTATGCTGAGCGAAATAAGTCAATCAGAGAAAGACATGTATCATATGACCTCACTGATATGAGGAATTCTTAATCTCAGGAAACAAACTGAGGTTTGCTGGAGTGGGGGGTGGGGTGGG
>NW_022592633.1:0-307 GCF_004348235.1 Phoca vitulina
TAGGAATGCCACTGACTTCTGTGCATTGATTTTATATCCTGCCACTTTACTGAATTCCTGTATGAGTTCTAGCAGTTTTGGGGTGGAGTCTTTGGGATTTTCCACATAAAGTATCATATCATCTGCAAAGAGTGAGAGTTTGACTTCTTCTTTGCCAATTTGGATGCCTTTGATTTCTTTTTGTTGTCTGATTGCTGTGGCTAGGACTTCCAATACTATGTTGAATAGCAGTGGTGATAGTGGATATCCCTGCCGCGTTCCTGACCTTAGGGGGAAAGCTCTCTGTTTTTCCCCATTGAGAATGATA
>NW_022592633.1:407-2324 GCF_004348235.1 Phoca vitulina
AGAAAGGATGCTGTACTTTGTCAAATGCTTTTTCTGCATCTATTGAGAGGATCATATGATTCTTGTTCTTTCTTTTGTTAATGTATTGTATCACGTTGATTGATTTGTGGATGTTGAACCAACCTTGCAGCCCAGGGGTAAATCCCACTTGGTCGTGGTGAATAATCCTTTTAATGTACTGTTGGATCCTGTTGGCTAGTATTTTGGTGAGAATTTTTGCATCCATGGTCATCAGGGATATTGGTCTGTAGTTCTCCTTTTTGATGGGGTCTTTGTCTGGTTTGGGGATTAAGGTAATGCTGGCCTCATAAAATGAGTTTGGAAGTTTTCCTTCCATTTCTATTTTTTGGAACAGTTTCAGAAGGATAGGTATTAACTCTTCTTGAAATGTTTGGTAGAATTCCCTTGGGAAGCCATCTGGCCCTGGGCTTTTGTGTTTTGGGAGATTTTTGATGACTGCTTCTCTTTCCTTAGTGGTTATAGGTCTGTTCAGGTGTTCTATTTCTTCCTGGTTCAGTTTTGGTAGTTGATACATCTCTAGGAATGCATCCATTACTTCCAGGTTATCTAATTTGCTGGCATAGAGTTGCTCATAATATGTTCTTATAATTGTTTGTATTTCTTTGGAGTTGGTTGTGATTTCTCCTCTTTCATTCATGATTTTGTTGATTTGGGTCATTTCTCTTTTCTTTTTGATAAGTCTGGCCAGGGGCTTATCAATCTTGTTAATTCTTTCAAAGAACCAGCTCCTAGTTTCATTGATCTGTTGTACTGTTCTTTTGGTTTTTATTTCATTGATTTCTGCTCTGATCTTTATTATTTCTCTTCTCCTGCTGGGTTTAGGTTTTATTTGCTGTTCTTTCTCCAGCTCCTTTAGGTGTAGGGTTATGTTGTGTACTTGAGACCTTTCTTGCTTCTTGAGAAAGGCTTGTATTGCTATATACTTTCCTCTTAGGACTGCCTTTGCTGTATCCCAAAGATTTTGAACAGTTGTGTTTTCATTTTCATTGGTTTCCATGAATTTTTTTAATTCTTCTTTAATTTCCTGGTTGACCCATTCAATCTTCAGTAGGATGCTCTTTAGCCTCCATGTATTTGAGTTCTTTCCAACTTTCCTCTTGTGATTGAGTTCTAGTTTCAAAGCATTGTGGTCTGAAAATATGCAGGGGATGATCCCAATCTTGTGGTACCAGTTGAGACCTGATTTATGACTAGGATGTGATCGATTCTGGAGAATGTTCCATGGGCACTAGAGAAGAATGTGTATTCCGTTGCTTTGGGATGGAATGTTCTGAATATGTCTGTGAAGTCCATTTGGTCCAGTGTGTCATTTAAAGTCTTTATTTCCTTGTTGATCTTTTGCTTAGACGATCTGTCCATTTCAGTGAGGGGGGTGTTAAAGTCCCCCACTATTATTGTATTGTTGTCAATGTGTTTCTTTGCTTTTGTTATTAATTGCCTTATATAATTGGCTGCTCCCATGTTAGGGGCATAGATATTTACAATTGTTAGATCTTCTCGTTGGATAGACCCTTTAAGTAGGATATAGTGTCCTTCCTCATCTCTTATTACAGTCTTTGGTTTAAAATCTAATTTGTCTGATATAAGGATTGCCACCCCAGCTTTCTTTTGGTGTCCATTAGCATGGTAAATGGTTTTCCACCCCCTCACTTTCAATCTGGGGGTGTCTTTTGGTCTAAAATGAGTCTCTTGCAGACAGCATATGGATGGGTCTTGTTTTTTAATCCAATCTGATAGCCTGTGTCTTTTGATTGGGGCATTTAGCCCATTTACATTCAGGGTAACTATTGAAAGATAGGAATTTAGTGCCATTGTATTGCCTGTAAAGTGACTGTTACTGTATATTGTTTGTGTTCCTTTCTGGTCCTTGTTACTTTTAGGCTCTCTCTTTGCTTA
>NW_022592633.1:2424-3132 GCF_004348235.1 Phoca vitulina
AGTTTTTGTTTGTCCTGGAAGCTTTTTATCTCTCCTTCAATTTTCAATGACAGCCTAGCTGGATATAGTATTCTTGGCTGCATATTTTTCTCATTTAGTGCTCTGAATATGTCCTGCCAGTCCTTTCTGGCCTGCCAGGTCTCTGTGGATAAGTCTGTTGCCAATCAAATGTTTCTACCATTGTAGGTTACAGATCTCTTCTCCTGAGCTTCTTTCAGGATTTTCTCTTTGTCTCTGAGACTCGTAAGTTTTATTATTAGATGTCGGGGTGTTGACCTATTTTTATTGATTTTGAGAGGCGTTCTCTGTGCTTCCTGGATTTTGATGCCTGTTTCCTTCCCCAAATTAGGGAAGTTCTCTGCTCTAACTTGCTCCATTATACCTTCTGCCCCTCTCTCTCTTTCTTCTTCTTCTGGGATCCCAATTATTCTAATGTTGTTTCATCTTATGGTATCGTTTATCTCTCGAATTCTGCCCTCGTGATCCAGTAGTTGTTTATCTCTCTTTTTCTCAGCTTCTTTATTTTCCATCATTTGGTCTTCTATCTCACTGATTCTTTCTTCTGCCTCATTTATCCTAGCAGTTAGCGCCCCCATATTTGATTGCACCTCACTAATAACCGTTTTGATTTCTACTTGGTTAGATTTTAGTTCTTTTATTTCTCCAGAAAGGGTTTCTCTAATAACTTCCATGCTTTTTTCAAGCCCA
>NW_022592634.1:0-3131 GCF_004348235.1 Phoca vitulina
TGTCAACGTCTAGTGCGTTGGGGTCCCTGGGTAAGGGTTGAAAAAACCAGGACACAGGGGATGCAGAGCAAAGGCAGCAGTTGCAACTGCATGCTGTCATTTATTTCCCACACAGCTATATACTTGCAACAATCAGATAAGCATGACAATGTGTACTTTTAGCTGATAATAAGATCATGCCAACATCCTTGAAGAAAGACACGCAAGATATAAGAACAAACTACATCCTGTTTTTTGTTTGCCGAAGCGCGGAACTATCTCGGCCACCCTTCCTCTGGGAACAGCACGTTCTTATAAAAGAATACTTCTAATGTAGGCAAGAGCCACTTCCTGCAGATCCAGGCATTCAGAACTTGCAACGTGAGATAAGGGGAAGAGAACATTTTCTCCTCCTGATCCAGGCCTGCCTGGTTGTCCTTAATCTCACTGCAGTCCTCAAATGACCTTGGTTACAAGGGGCTTACAAGCCTATACCATCACAATTTCTTCCTTTTTTCTTTGTTTTAATAAAAATGCCTTCCAGAGGGTGGCCATAGACTTCTGGGATGGCTTTACATAGCAAAAATGTAACAGCATGAAGCATAAAATAACAATCAGTAATACAAACCCCATTCCTCCTGCAGTGTGCCCCAAACTTTGAATAATACCTTTTGGATCAAGTCCCTCAAGTTGTTTAAGAAATAAATCGGCCAATGTGGCAGCATCTTCAGTCTCAAATGGCTTACCAAATATTTCCTGAATATTTGTATGTAGATTGTTGATCATGTCCGTTACTGACGAGTTACCCTCTAAGTATTTTTGGATGATGCTCCAATCATGTTGGGACTCATTATATCTTAAATTGGTAACACAAAAGGTCGTGGAATTCCAATCCAGCCAAATCTGCCTTTCTAGCGTCAAGATTTTCTTCCCTAACCAGCTTACAGTCTGTCTAAGGACATCTATTTGTGTTTGTAAGCGAGTATCAATCACAGTTTGGGAAAGCCAAAGATCCCGAGAGTCGCGGTGCCAATTTTCCACAAAATGTTTAGTTTGTAATGAAGTATGTAATGCTACACCTGACACAGTTGCTAACGTGGTGACTGTAATTAAACTTAGAATGACCGCCACAACAATGCCAACAAGACGCTTTGTGCGTCTTAGTATCTTTTTAAAAAACTCTAGAACTAAGGTATCTACGGGATTTTGAGCCCATAGTCGTTCTAAATTTACCGGAAGCCAAATGTGAGAACGCTGTTGCAAAATCATAAGAGAATACCCTGGTTCAAATTCTATGGAACTGTTGATGCAAGAATACAATCGGCATTCAATACAACTAATTCCATCATCAAAGCTAAAATTTCCTATCAAAAGTAAATACGGTAAAGGTACACATGCAGTCACATTCATTTCTTTAAAAATGGTGAAATTATAGGTCGACGCAGAATTTGCTGTGCCGGAAAAGGTTCCATGGTAAAGTCTGACAGTCTTAAGCGCAGCTGCAACTTTCCATAAGTGTGTTTGAACATGATCAGGAAATTTTTGATGTAATATACGAGGGTCTGCGATGCCGCCATCTCCCCAGGCCATCAATCGATGATTCACCACTGACTCATTCCATCGGCTCCGCGGTGGCATCCATGGCTTGCAGCGGAAGCTCATCCTGTCCCGGATTCCCCATTTGTCGTCTGACGGGATATGGTGCCGTTCGAATTGGTCCTCGATCGGATCCATCTCGCCGGGAGCCAGGAACAGGTCCGTCCATCCTCTGTGGAGACATAAGCATAACCCTTCCCTCTATAAAGTAATAGCCCCGGTTGCCATTCTGCATCTGCGACCGGCTTAAACCATATATATTCATTTAGCGGAAGAGGAGCCGCCTCTCCCTCTATGAACTGCTTTTCTGCTCTAGAAAGAATATCTCCCTGCGGAAGATTCAAGAAATTCAGTGTAAACAATGCTTGTAACAAAATAGAACGTGCATTAGATTGAGTGAATGATAATATATGGTCCTTTTTCCTCCTTTTTAATTTTTTAATTTGCAATTTTAAAGTACTGTGTGCACGTTCCACAATGGCCTGTCCTTGGGGGTTGGGATTTAGAGCGTTCTGACGAGCTCGATCCATACAAAGCTCGGAGAACCACATCTGCCACTGCAGATATTCAGGTTCTTTCAGGAGGGCTCTACAAAGGACCCTCCAGTCTTCAGGAGAAAAATTATTATAATGTCGAGCTAAGCCATTAACTAGCTCTTTGACATAATGTGATTGTGGTCCATATAAAGACACTGCCTTCTTCAAGCGACCAATATCCTCTATTCCAATACCTTCATAATATGGTGCTTGTGCTACTCCCTGGACCGGGGGAGGCCTAATAACAGGAAAGGCAAAGACAGATTTATCAGTCTCACTCTCATCATCACTATCCCGTAATGCATCAAGCTCAGCTAAGGCAGCAGAAAGAAAAGGATTTTTAGGAGAGTAAGCTAGCGCGGGCGACAGAGACGGAGCGGAGGGCTTCTTAGAAGGTTTCTTAGACTCCCCCGCCATAGTCATGACCCGCTGAAAAACCTTCCACAAGTGCTCGGTCTCGGGATCCGACTTTACTTTCGTTTTTGATTCGTCGTTATCACACTCACTAGGTTCACGAGACAGTGCAAGCTTAAAGGTATCCTTCTCTACTGCCCTTTTCTCGTCTGTATCAAGGGGAAGATCTTGTATAGGAGGAGCCATTTCCTTCTGGAAATTTTCAACCGTGCGGTCATCCTCCATTGCTTTAAGCACTGTGAATATAATCGACCAAATGGACCAAAACCGCACGGGAATCTTTTCTCCCTGTCTCATTGCTTTTTTGACATTATGTCGAACTCGCCGCCAATTATCCATGTCCAAGGTGCCCTCCTCGGGAAACCAAGGATTCCATTCTCTAACTACTTTCAAACACATCTCAATATCAGTAGAAGCGACAGTAATACCATAGACAGCAAGTGAATGCTTCAGCATTCGAACATAAGGAGTAGAAATTCCTTGTCCCATAACCCTGTATTGTTATTCAAAATACTCACCCTTCCTGAACGTCCTTCAGGGTCCCTGTTCGGGCGCCAATTGTCAACGTCTAGTGCGTTGGGGTCCCTGGGTAAGGGTTGAAAAAAC
>NW_022592635.1:0-3131 GCF_004348235.1 Phoca vitulina
TGTCAACGTCTAGTGCGTTGGGGTCCCTGGGTAAGGGTTGAAAAAACCAGGACACAGGGGATGCAGAGCAAAGGCAGCAGTTGCAACTGCATGCTGTCATTTATTTCCCACACAGCTATATACTTGCAACAATCAGATAAGCATGACAATGTGTACTTTTAGCTGATAATAAGATCATGCCAACATCCTTGAAGAAAGACACGCAAGATATAAGAACAAACTACATCCTGTTTTTTGTTTGCCGAAGCGCGGAACTATCTCGGCCACCCTTCCTCTGGGAACAGCACGTTCTTATAAAAGAATACTTCTAATGTAGGCAAGAGCCACTTCCTGCAGATCCAGGCATTCAGAACTTGCAACGTGAGATAAGGGGAAGAGAACATTTTCTCCTCCTGATCCAGGCCTGCCTGGTTGTCCTTAATCTCACTGCAGTCCTCAAATGACCTTGGTTACAAGGGGCTTACAAGCCTATACCATCACAATTTCTTCCTTTTTTCTTTGTTTTAATAAAAATGCCTTCCAGAGGGTGGCCATAGACTTCTGGGATGGCTTTACATAGCAAAAATGTAACAGCATGAAGCATAAAATAACAATCAGTAATACAAACCCCATTCCTCCTGCAGTGTGCCCCAAACTTTGAATAATACCTTTTGGATCAAGTCCCTCAAGTTGTTTAAGAAATAAATCGGCCACTGTGGCAGCATCTTCAGTCTCAAATGGCTTACCAAATATTTCCTGAATATTTGTATGTAGATTGTTGATCATGTCCGTTACTGACGAGTTACCCTCTAAGTATTTTTGGATGATGCTCCAATCATGTTGGGACTCATTATATCTTAAATTGGTAACACAAAAGGTCGTGGAATTCCAATCCAGCCAAATCTGCCTTTCTAGCGTCAAGATTTTCTTCCCTAACCAGCTTACAGTCTGTCTAAGGACATCTATTTGTGTTTGTAAGCGAGTATCAATCACAGTTTGGGAAAGCCAAAGATCCCGAGAGTCGCGGTGCCAATTTTCCACAAAATGTTTAGTTTGTAATGAAGTATGTAATGCTACACCTGACACAGTTGCTAACGTGGTGACTGTAATTAAACTTAGAATGACCGCCACAACAATGCCAACAAGACGCTTTGTGCGTCTTAGTATCTTTTTAAAAAACTCTAGAACTAAGGTATCTACGGGATTTTGAGCCCATAGTCGTTCTAAATTTACCGGAAGCCAAATGTGAGAACGCTGTTGCAAAATCATAAGAGAATACCCTGGTTCAAATTCTATGGAACTGTTGATGCAAGAATACAATCGGCATTCAATACAACTAATTCCATCATCAAAGCTAAAATTTCCTATCAAAAGTAAATACGGTAAAGGTACACATGCAGTCACATTCATTTCTTTAAAAATGGTGAAATTATAGGTCGACGCAGAATTTGCTGTGCCGGAAAAGGTTCCATGGTAAAGTCTGACAGTCTTAAGCACAGCTGCAACTTTCCATAAGTGTGTTTGAACATGATCAGGAAATTTTTGATGTGATATACGAGGGTCTGCGATGCCGCCATCTCCCCAGGCCATCAATCGATGATTCACCACTGACTCATTCCATCGGCTCCGCGGTGGCATCCATGGCTTGCAGCGGAAGCTCATCCTGTCCCGGATTCCCCATTTGTCGTCTGACGGGATATGGTGCCGTTCGAATTGGTCCTCGATCGGATCCATCTCGCCGGGAGCCAGGAACAGGTCCGTCCATCCTCTGTGGAGACATAAGCGTAACCCTTCCCTCTATAAAGTAATAGCCCCGGTTGCCATTCTGCATCTGCGACCGGCTTAAACCATATATATTCATTTAGCGGAAGAGGAGCCGCCTCTCCCTCTATGAACTGCTTTTCTGCTCTAGAAAGAATATCTCCCTGCGGAAGATTCAAGAAATTCAGTGTAAACAATGCTTGTAACAAAATAGAACGTGCATTAGATTGAGTGAATGATAATATATGGTCCTTTTTCCTCCTTTTTAATTTTTTAATTTGCAATTTTAAAGTACTGTGTGCACGTTCCACAATGGCCTGTCCTTGGGGGTTGGGATTTAGAGCGTTCTGACGAGCTCGATCCATACAAAGCTCGGAGAACCACATCTGCCACTGCAGATATTCAGGTTCTTTCAGGAGGGCTCTACAAAGGACCCTCCAGTCTTCAGGAGAAAAATTATTATAATGTCGAGCTAAGCCATTAACTAGCTCTTTGACATAATGTGATTGTGGTCCATATAAAGACACTGCCTTCTTCAAGCGACCAATATCCTCTATTCCAATACCTTCATAATATGGTGCTTGTGCTACTCCCTGGACCGGGGGAGGCCTAATAACAGGAAAGGCAAAGACAGATTTATCAGTCTCACTCTCATCATCACTATCCCGTAATGCATCAAGCTCAGCTAAGGCAGCAGAAAGAAAAGGATTTTTAGGAGAGTAAGCTAGCGCGGGCGACAGAGACGGAGCGGAGGGCTTCTTAGAAGGTTTCTTAGACTCCCCCGCCATAGTCATGACCCGCTGAAAAACCTTCCACAAGTGCTCGGTCTCGGGATCCGACTTTACTTTCGTTTTTGATTCGTCGTTATCACACTCACTAGGTTCACGAGACAGTGCAAGCTTAAAGGTATCCTTCTCTACTGCCCTTTTCTCGTCTGTATCAAGGGGAAGATCTTGTATAGGAGGAGCCATTTCCTTCTGGAAATTTTCAACCGTGCGGTCATCCTCCATTGCTTTAAGCACTGTGAATATAATCGACCAAATGGACCAAAACCGCACGGGAATCTTTTCTCCCTGTCTCATTGCTTTTTTGACATTATGTCGAACTCGCCGCCAATTATCCATGTCCAAGGTGCCCTCCTCGGGAAACCAAGGATTCCATTCTCTAACTACTTTCAAACACATCTCAATATCAGTAGAAGCGACAGTAATACCATAGACAGCAAGTGAATGCTTCAGCATTCGAACATAAGGAGTAGAAATTCCTTGTCCCATAACCCTGTATTGTTATTCAAAATACTCACCCTTCCTGAACGTCCTTCAGGGTCCCTGTTCGGGCGCCAATTGTCAACGTCTAGTGCGTTGGGGTCCCTGGGTAAGGGTTGAAAAAAC
>NW_022592636.1:0-154 GCF_004348235.1 Phoca vitulina
TATCTTTTTTTTTTTTTTTTAACATATAATGTATTATTTGTTTCAGAAGTACAGGTCTGTGATTCCTCAGTCTTACACAATTCACAGCACTCACCATAGCACATACCCTCCCAATGTCTATCACCTAGCCACCCCCTCCCCCCCCCCCCCCCCC
>NW_022592636.1:254-3128 GCF_004348235.1 Phoca vitulina
GATTTCCCCCCCTTCCTTCTTCCCCTCCTGCTACATTCTTCTTCTTTTTTTCTTTCGTAACATATATTGCATTATTTGTTTCAGAGGTACAGATCTGAGATTCAACAGTCTTGCACAATTCACAGCACTTACCAGAACACATACCCTCCCCAGTGTCCATCTCCCAGTCACCCCATCCCTCCCACCCCACCCCCCACTCCAGCAAGCCTCAGTTTGTTTCCTGAGATTAAGAATTCCTCATATCAGTGAGGTCATATGATACATGTCTTTCTCTGTTTGACTTATTTCGCTCAGCATAATACCCTCCAGTTCCATCCACGTCGTTGCAAATGGCAAGATCTCATTCCTTTTGATGGCTGCATAATATTCCATTGTATATATATACCACATCTTCTTTATCCATTCATCTGTTGATGGACATCTTGGCTCTTTCCACAGTTTGGCTATTGTGGACATTGCTGCTATAAACATCGGGGTGCACGTACCCTTTCGAGTCCCTACTTTTGTATCTTTGGGGTAAATGCCCAGGAGTGCAATTGCTGGATCATATATCAATAAGGATATTCTTAAAACAGCATGTGGTAGATAGATTATTGTTCAAAAATATTTTCTCTTTCTCCCCCTACCTCCTTTGGTGGAGTATATTTCCCTGCCCCTTGAATTTAAACAGGGCCATGAACTTCCTTCAACCAATGAAATGTTAAAAGGCTCAACATGACTGAAGGCTTGAAAAGCACTCCGTGATTAGGCATGCTCTCTTGCACGTCTGCCTTCACCAGGAAAAGAATTCCCAGATTAGACCACTGGCCTCCAAGAGTAGGATAAGAGGTGCACGTACCCCTTCGGATCACTACATTTGTATCTTTGGGGTAAATACCTAGTAGTGTGATTGCTGGGTCGTAGGGCAGTTCTTTTATCAACTTTGTGAGGAACCTCCATACTGTTTTCCAGAGTGGCTGCACCAGCTTGCATTCCCAACAGCGTAGGAGGGTTCCCCTTTCTCCACATCCCCGCCAATCTCTGTCATTTCCTGACTTGTTAATTTTAGCCATTCTGACTGGTGTGAGGTGGTATCTCATTGAGGTTTTCATTTGGATCTCCCCGATGCCGAGCAATGTTGAGCACTTTTTCATGTGTCTGTTGGCCATTTGGATGTCTTCTCTGCAGAAATATCTGTTCATGTCTTCTGCCCATTTCTTGACTGGATCATTTGTTCTTTGGGTGTTGTGTTTGATAAGTTCTTTATAGATTTTGGATACTAGCCCTTTATCTGATATGTCATTTGCAAATATCTTCTCCCATTCTGTCGGCTGTATTTTGGTTTTATTAACTGTTTCTTTTGCTGTGCAAAAGCTTTTTATCTTGATGAAGTCCCAATAGTTCATTTTTGCCCTTGCTTTCCTTGCCTTTGGTGATGTTTCTAGGAAGAAGTTGCTGCAGCTGAGGTCGAAGAGGTTGCTGCCTGTGTTCTCCTCTAGGATTTTGATTGACTCCTGTCTCACATTTAGGTCTTTCAACCATTTTGAGTCTATTTTTGTGTGTGGTGTAAGGAAATGGTCCAGTTTTATTCTTCTGCATGTGGCTGGCCAATTTTCCCAACACCATTTGTTGAAGAGACTGTCTTTTTGCCATTGGACATTCTTTCCTGCTTTGTCGAAAATTAGTTGACAATAGAGTTGAGGGTCCATTTCTGGGCTGTCTATTCTGTTCCATTGATCTATGTGTCTGTTTTTATGCCAGTACCACACTGTCTTGATGATTACAGCTTTGTAATAGAGCTTGAAGTCCAGAATTGTGATGCCACCAGCTTTGCTTTTCGTTTTCAACATTCGTCTGGCTATTTGGGCTCTTTTCTGATTCCATACAAATTTTAGGATTATTTGTTCCATTTCTTTGAAAAAAGTGGATGGTATTTTGATGGGGATGGCATTAAATATGTAGATTGCTCTAGGTAGCATTGACATCTTCATGATATTTGTTCTTCCAATCCATGAGCATGGAATGTTTTTCCATTTCTTTGTGTCTTCCTCAATTTCTTTCATGAGTATTTTATAGTTTTCTGAGTACAGATCCTTTGCCTCTTTGGTTAGATTTATTCCTAGGTATCTTATGGTTTGGGGTGCAATTGTAAATGGGATCGACTCCTTAATTTCTCTTTCTTCTGTATTGTTGTTGGTGTATAGGAATGCCACTGACTTCTGTGCATTGATTTTATATCCTGCCACTTTACTGAATTCCTGTATGAGTTCTAGCAGTTTTGGGGTGGATTCTTTTGGGTTTTCCACATAAAGTATCATATCATCTGCAAAGAGTGAGAGTTTGACTTCTTCTTTGCCAATTCAGATGCCTTTTATTTCTTTCTGTTGTCTGATTGCTGTGGCTAGGACTTCTAATACTATGTTGAATAACAGTGGTGATAGCGGACATCCCTGCTGTGCACCCCAATGTTTATAGCAGCAATGTCCACAATAGCCAAACTATGGAAAAAGCCAAGATGTCCATTGACAGATGAATGGATAAAGAAGATGTGGTATATATATACAATGGAATATTATGCAGCCATCAAAAGGAATGAAATCTTGCCATTTGCAACGACGTGGATGGAACTGGAGGGTATTATGCTGAGAAAAATAAGTCAATCAGAGAAAGACATGTATCATATGACCTCACTGATATGAGGAATTCTTAATCTCAGGAAACAAACTGAGGGTTGCTGGAGTGGTGGGGGGTGGGAGGGATGGGGTGGCTAGGTGATAGACATTGGGAGGGTATGTGCTATGGTGAGTGCTGTGAATTGTGTAAGACTGAGGAATCACAGACCTGTACCTCTGAAACAAATAATACATTATATGTTAAAAAAAAAAAAAAAAGATA
>NW_022592637.1:0-2577 GCF_004348235.1 Phoca vitulina
AAAAAAAAAATTCCAAAAAAAAAAAAGGGCACGTGATGCAATGAGCACTGGGTGTTATATGCAACTGATGAATTACTCAACTCTACATCTCAAACTAATGATACACTATATGTTAATTAATTGAATTTAAATAAAATAAGTTAAAAAAGAAGGTGGTAGAAAGATATATAAAAATAATGACCATTTTTATGGAATGTTGGCAAAATCCAAATTTAATACAAAGGGATATTCTCATTTTTCTGTTTCAAAGCCCTGAATGTAAAGAAAAGCAAGAGCATGTCAAACTTGGAATGTAGTTTTGCAAAGTGTTAAAAAAAATTACTAATTTGGGGGGAAGGCAACATGTTTCAGCCAAGAACCCATGACTGAAATTCTCCAATTAAGTCCCTCCCAGCTGAAAAAAAAGTAATCATTTTTTCAAGGTCTACTTGTGTGGGTACAGCAGTTTTGAAGCAGGTAAGGACCATTTTTCTTCCCTGAATCCTCATACAAATGGGTTCCCTGGGGCACCCTCTAAGCAAGAGATGAAGGTTATTCTCAGTTGATTAAACTAAGTGGAGCTTCATGGGGAAAACGGGGTCTATAAATTATTGAGAGCAGAGGTACAGTGAATAGACACATGGTAACGAAGCTCTCCTGCCGGTCAGAGAGGGGCAGCATTCAGGGCAGCCCTTCCTTGTGCCTGAAACTTCTGCTTTGCAGAACACAGTGCAGCTACTTCTCCCCCCACCCGCCCTGTCATTTTCCTGTGTGGCCAATACCCGGTCACACTGACACGTGTAGCCCACAAGGACACAGCTGTGATCATCCTCCTGGAGCATTCCCGGTCCCCCTGCCCCTGCTCTGGCCAACCCCGCACACCCCAGTCCTCCTGAGCGTCCCCTGTAGTGACACAGCTGTGATCATCCTCCTGGAGCATTCCCCGTCCTCTGTAGTGGCACTTGTCACACCATGTTGTCATGTGTTGTCTCTCGGTCTGTCCTTCCTGTAGGAGTAGATCTCTCTCACAGCTGCCTGGCTGGATGACAGGTGAGTGATTGGTTTCAGGATCTTTTGTCCTGGGATAGCAGGTACCCTTCAAAACCCTGATGGGCAGGGTGAGTCTCTGTCCCTCTGTGTGCCCCCAGCCTCGGTGGAGCATAGGGCCCAGGACAAGGGTTTTGAGAGTCCTCCTAGATGAAGTTTGTTCTGTGAAGGTAGATTCCTTCTGATATCATTAGGTAACCACATAACGTGGCCGTCACTGTGAGACAGAAAGCACGCTACTGTATTGTGTTCTACTCGCATACCGTGGCTAACAAAGAGTCAACACACGCTCACACTCACACATTCACACTTACACCTCCGTTTCTGAGCATCAGTACCATGTAAACTACAGTGAATTCACACTGGGCAGCAGACATGTAGATGTGCCATTAAAGGTATAAATAGAGGAGGATGGATATGGAGTTCTGGCTAAAACGATGGAAGTCCTTGCCTACGGGGGTAAAGAAATTAGTTCTTACCGAGAAAGTGCTACGTTCTAGTCAAAGGAGTGACATGATAATATTACCTTTTAGAAAAGGGATCGGCACAGACTTTTCTGTAAAGTCTTCTGTAAAGATTTTCTGTTAGGCGTTGCAATCCTAACGTGGTCTCTCTGACGATGACTCCACTCTTGCATTGTGGCTTGAAAGCAGCCACAGACCGTCCATAGCTCATGTTCCAGCCACACTTAATTTACAGAATACAGGAGGAGGTCACATTTGGCCCATGGGTGGTAGTTTCCCACACCCCAGATTTGCAACCTGATGGACAATGGGGGAGAGGGCTCTTATTTTCAAATGGCAGCGTGGGCGTACACTGGGATCTATCCTGACTGACCCCAGCCCCTAAACTTGAAAGGAAAGATGATAGCGAGACTGACCAACAATTAAGGCCTAGGAACTCCCCCGCATTTATCTGAATGCCGCGAGCTTCCCATGAGATGTTTGTCTGTGGTTGAAGTACATGTAGGTATGGTTTTGCTGAATATGTCCCCATTGCCTGGAGGGTACATCTTGTGGGGTATATACCACGCAGACGGTCATCTTGTTCAGGCCAAGACCGTGAACACATTTATGGTTCTTGTGAGTCAGTGGAGGACCTAGCATGTGTGGGCTTCAGGACGAGTTCGATTCAGCCCTCAGCAATGTTATCGAGCCCCTGGCTTCCTGGGCCCTCTGTGGGGCTGGCACTGGCCTCACCTAGGCCACTTCTGCAGTCGTGATGGAAAAGCCCCCGGCCTGGGTGGTCCACCCCATGCTTTGCTCTGCAGGCCGAGACCCGAGTTTCCTGCCACCTCACTGGCTGGGACCAGGTCACATGCCCATGGATGAGCCAATCCCTGGAGCCAGGGAGTGGGGCCGTGGAGACTGGTACAGGTTGTTAGTTCCTCTGTTGCAACGACTTTTCTAATTGCTGTGGTGGCAACGTCTTCTGTGATGCATCTGTTGATAAAATGAGTGTTGATTTCTGTTAGTGAGTGGGTCCAAGGTGCTGGCTTAGTACCTAGCACCTCAGTCCCGGCACCTCAGTTCTACTCTACTATTCTGCAGA
>NW_022592637.1:2587-3127 GCF_004348235.1 Phoca vitulina
ACCCTCACCCTGATCCTAAACCCAAACCCTGATCTAGAACCCTGCCCCAAACTTGACCCTGAACCCAGACCCGAACCCTTAACCACACTTTGTTTATGCATTCACCACTGATGGACATTTGCATGGTTTCTACCTTTTGATTATTGTGAACATTGTTCGGGTTGCAGGCTAGGGTTAGGGTCCTGGGTTAGGGTCAGGACCAGGCTTGAGATCAAGTTTGGGTCAGAATCATGTTCAGTCAGGGCCAGGGTCATGTTCAGTGGCACTGTTTGGGTCAGGGACTGTTGTCATTCCATATTGTTTCCAATTAATTGTTCCTTAGCTATTTTTGGAGAAGTTTGGGGGATATTGGGCTCCATTCAGCTTGAATTTTCAGAATTTAATGGCTTTAGCTGGACCCAGGGAGCGAGCAGGTGCTTCCACTGAACGCTGAGCTCACCTTGTCCTGCGCTGCCTCCGCCGCCTGCAGAGGGCGCACGACCCCAGCTCCCGCCCGGAGCCCGGCCTGCGCAGCCGCGGGGACAGGAGCCGGACCTCAGG
>NW_022592638.1:0-3127 GCF_004348235.1 Phoca vitulina
TAAAAAAAAAAGACTTCATGTGTTAGAATTAAGATACAGAGTATCAGAAGGATGTTTAAGAAATATGAAGAAATTAGGCTAGGTAGTATGATAAAAGAAAAAGAGTCTTTCAAGATTAATGTGATGAATAGGAAAAAGAACCAAATTGAACATTCTAAAAATAAATACCATAGTAATGTATAATAAGTTATATCATAGTTTGGACACAGACGGATAGAGAATTAGTACAATGGAGGACACAAGAGAATTAATGAACTGCAATCTATAGAACAGAAATTACTGAGAATATAGACAAACAGTCAGAGAGATGGAAAATATCAGAGTCGAAGAGATATAGAAGATAGAGTGAGAAGGTACAATATATATCTAACTGGAATCCCAAAGGGAGAAAATAAAGAGAATGAAGGAAAACCAATAATTCCACTGCTAATGGCTAATGAAATATATCAATCATTAAGTACAAAAAGGCCACTAAATCACATCTAAAATAGATAAAGTCAAATTTGTTCTTAAGTGTATTTCAATGAAACACAGTGTAAAACACAACAGACATGTAGGAGTTCTGAAAAACAGTCAGAGAAAAAAAAAGATTACCTACAATGAAATGGCTATTAATAGTTGATTTCACAGAAGAAGCAGTGGAATCAGGAAGAAAGTGAAATTTTATCTTCAAAGTCAAAATAAATTATTTTTCCTTTAAAAATATCTCTTCCAGGGGCACCTGTGTGGCTCAGTCGGTTAAGCGTCTGCCTTTGGCTCAGGTCATGATCCCAGGGTCCTAGGATCAAGCATTGCACCAGGCTCCCTGCTCGGTGGGGAGCCTGCTTCTCCCTCTCCTGCTCCCCCTGCTTCTTGTGCTCTCTCTCTGACAGATAAATAAATAAAATCTTTAAAATATCTCTTCCAGGATCAAGAAAGTAAAAAGATTCAGACAAACAGAAATCGAAAGCGTTAACTAGCAGAAGATTTGCTTGAATGAAACTCCTATAGAAGGAATCTCAGGAAAAAAAAAGTGTTACCAAGAGGAATATCTGAGTTACAAGAGGAACAGAGAGAAGGACACCGGTAAACAGGCAGGTAAATCTGAACAAATATTGATGGTTTAAAACAATAAGAGCAATATACAGTTTGTGTGGTTAAAAAGAAATATTGAACTAAAATACAAACAAAAAAGATAAGTCAGCTGGGGGTTAGTTGTTAAGAATGAAAGCATATGAAGTACTGGTGTTGTTTGAGAAAAAGGCAGACTCTGGTGAACTTTACATTTTACAATAAATATGCATGTTAAAATTTCTTGAGCAGCACTGTCAAGTAGAGTTTTTAGTGTGATGAAAATGTTCTGTAGATCTGCACTATTCAAAACAGAGTTATACCCCAAATGTAGTTACTGAGGTCTTGACATGTGGCTAGATGTGACTGAGGTACTTAATTTTAAATCTATGTAATTTTAGTTAATTTAAAATTAAACTTAAGTGGCCTAATAGATACACTATTGGACAGCGTGATTCTAAAGTAACTGTATAATTTTTAAATCAGTATAGAGGAAAAATAAGACTGTAGTTTACAGCCAAATAATCCCAAAGAGGGCAATTAAGGAGGAAAACAAAAACAACAGCAAGAAAATCGAACTACTAAAGCCAAAGGTACAGAGCTAGTAAGTAGTGGAACCAGGATTTGGATCCTGATTTCTGCGGTTTTAAGTAACATGCTCTTAGTCACAATGATGCTGTTCCATGTGTTGATAGGTTGACTAAAGACCACTATGAAGAGGATACTAATCAGAGAGGTAGGCAGGGCTCATATACCATCACATGTCTATATTGTGCAGCAGCTTGTATGTGCTTTTTGATATTATCACTATTAGTATGTGTATCCATTTCTCTCGTGTGATAGTCAGTTCCTGAGGAGCAGCAATTGTGCTTATCCATTTTGTGTGTATCCCTCCACTTGGAGCTCAGGGCCTAGCCCATGAAAACTGAACTGAAAAGCTGTATGTTAGGGAAGGTCATTGAGAGAATGGCCCACCAGTGGACCACCAGCTGGACTCAGGCAATCAGAGGCTCCTCACCCCAACCTCTGTCCTTGGGATGTGTTCCAATTGCCTTCCTTGCTCCCAGAAGCTGCCTCAAGGACATGGCCTTAAGATAGATATGTGCTGTTGAGACCTTCTGAGAATCAATTAAGGCCTCCATATAACTTGTTAAGATTTGGTGGGCAGGTGAGGAGATCTACTTGCTTTACAGCTGCCCAAGATGAGTGTCATATATATGCTGTCTTCACTTTCCACTTCCTAATGCACTCCAACCCATTCTTTAGGGCAGCCCTTCTTGATATCCTTCAGTTGAGCCATATCCCCTATTGCATGCTCTTAAGGCATTAAGTGCCTCTCGTTGTCTCTTTTAAAGTTTAATTAACCTCTCTATTTTGAAATAATTGTAGATTCACATGCAGTTTAATAAATAATATAGAGATCCCACATACCCTTTACCCAGTCTTTTCATTGGTAACACCTTTCAAATCTATGGTACAGTATCACAACCAGGATATTATTATTGATGCCATCAAGGTAGAGACACCTCACTTTCCTCTGCCTCCTTCCAATCCCTTGTGCTTAATCACCAGCAACCACTAATCTGTCTCTGCTTCTGCAATTTTGTCATTTCAATAATGTTATATAAATGAAATAATATAGTCTGTGACTTCTTGACATAGCTTGTTTCCATCAACATAATTATCTGGAGATTCATCCAGGTTGTTGCATGTATCCGTCGGCCATAGCTGAATGGTATTCCATAATGTGGTTGTCACCACAGTTTGTTTAAGCCTTCATTTCCTGAAGAACATCTGTGTTGTTTCCAGTTTGGAACAAATAAGCTGCTATAAGAGTTCGTGTACAGGGTGTGCATGTGTGTGGACGTGTGTACATAGAGTTTCATTTTTCTATGGTAAATGTTCAGAAGTGTAATTGATGAGTTGTATGGTAGTTGTACCTTTAGTATTTTGCTGCCAAAAATGTTTTCCAGTATGGTGGTTCCTTTTTGTATCAAACCTGCAATATATGGGTGACTCAGTTTCTCTGCATCTTCATCAGCATTTGGTAGTGTCACTGTTTTTTTTTTTTTTTTTT
>NW_022592639.1:0-3125 GCF_004348235.1 Phoca vitulina
TACCATAAGGCTCCTGAACTGGTTCCCAGCCTTTGACTCTATCCTTGACTCTATCTGTTCTCATAACTTCTACTAACTTAGCAAGAATTAATAACCATTTTTTTCCAGAATATTTTCCTATAATACAGAGTAAATTCTAAGTGCAAATAGTTATCCAGCCCCTTATTTTGAGTGGATTTGACGAAGAGACACAAAAATATCGGATACATTTTAGTTTCTGTAAGGATTCTGGGAGCCTATGGAGAGACACGGGAAAAGGCAAAGTTTTCTCTTTAGGAAAACCAACTTTTGGTTTTGTTATAAACTTTTGACATAACATAGAATCTTCACATTCAATGCAACAACAACAAAAAGTTATTTTCTGAAATGTTTCATGATCTTTCAATGAAAAATATAATATGAAAAAATTACCGCTGTGTATTATGACTTAGTTACTGTTACCACAGAGTTTCCACAACCAAAGATACTCTTATTCACACAGGGGACTCAATTTGTCCCCTCCCAAACTAGCTTCCTTGCACACCATCTGATTTTCTGTTAATAGCACCTTTTTTCATGTACTTAGGTTTTCAAAACTTGGCTCGTAGCAAGGATTGGAGGGAAAGAGGAAGAAGGAAAATATCAATCAGTAGGTCTTCATTTCCTTCGACACCAGTCTCAACTTTGCCTCTTTCTCTTTAATCCTCCACTGTCGCCAAATCCCAGTCCTTATCACTTCATCTTTCTTCCTTCTGATTCTCTCTTTCACAATGTCTGTCCCAAATACTGTGGCCAGACTAATCTTTCTGAAACAATGTCAACTACCCTGCTCAAAACCCTTTAGTGGCTCTCTACTGCCCATCTTATCAAATTCAAATTTGTCTTCTTTTTTTTCTGTTTAGGTCTTCCAAAATCTGGCCCTGCTCTGACCATCATTTAAAAAATCAAAAAACCCCACAAAACCTTTTGATCCCTAAAATAAGCTTTTCATACCAATTAAGTTGATTTTCCCACTCTTACCTCGTATTTCATGTTTATAATTTTCATACTTTTGCTAACATTATTCACTTCTACCCAGAAGGTTCCTCCTCTTCCCTTCTAGTTCTCTAAAGCTATCCTTCAAGTGCAGTTTAAGGCTTATCCCCATAAGAATAATAATAACAGTAATAGCCAACATTTCTTGAGCACTATGTGCCATGCACAGTTCTAAACACTTTTCATGCATTAACTCATTTGATCCTCAAAATAACCTAAAAAAGACAGTCATATGAAATCTTCTAGCATACCGAAGGCTACCCTAATTTTTCCCTCCTATATTTATAATAAATACTCCACACCTAATCTTCACTAAGCATCTACTATATGTACTTAGGAGAATAAAAGAGGCAACATTTATAATACAAACTGGAAGAGCATTAGGTTTCAAGTAAGTATATGCAGTCACTGTGTGACATTAAATTAGTTAAGTATTCTAAGCCTCACGTCACATGGGCATAAAAATACCCATCTCACAGAACTGCTGTGAAAATTTTCTAATCTATGTGAAAATGCTTGGTGAACTGTAAAATACAATGGAAGTGCTGCCAACCAACTTTTCTACACTATCTACTACTATCGGCCAATAACTATGGCAAGAGATGGCATACAGGGTGAAAAGCAGATTCTAGTGACTCTAGTGAAGCTTATGATTCAAAATGTGTCTGACATGAGCCCTGTCCTAACGAAGCCCATAATGTGGTACCACACAATTCAGTATTTAATTTTGCAGTAATTATTCACATGTAGCTTTGTTTTTCCAATGCTCCTTGAAGAGAGAGTTCTTCTAATTCTTTCCTAACACCCAGTGATATGAGGCACACAATAGGTCCCAAAAGCAGTTGTTGATTTTTTTTTTTTCAAAGATTTCACTTATTCATTTGACAGAGAGAGACACAGTGAGAGAGGGAACACAAGCAGGGGGAGTGGGAGAGGGAGAAGCAGGCTTCCCGCTGAGCAGGGAGCCCGATGTGGGGCTTGATCCCAGAACCCTGGGATCACGACCTGAGCTGAAGGCAGACCCTTAACGACTGAGCCACCCAGGCACCTCCAAAAACAGTTGTTGATTGACTGATTTTTAGGGGGAAAGAAATCCAATAAATTAGACTCTTTTAATAAAATATCGTAAAAGTGACTGTGACTCCTGCAATTATTTTGGGCTAGAAAACTGAGTCGATAAACATCTATTGTAATTATGCGCAATAATATTACTTTTTGAAAAAGTTAACTTGCAAATTCTCTCTTAACATAAGGTAAATAAACTACTTAACTAAGAGCAGAGAATGTAAATCCTTTCAAACCATCTTTGCACCTAAAACAATAAAAATTATGATAAAGTAACAATTTTTGAGATATAAAGTAGTATATTAAGTAGCTATTAAAATTTATTCTGAAACAGATGACTTTTATTTTTAAAATTTTTTTATTTTTTTAAAGATTTTATTTATTTATTTGACAGAGAGAGAGAGACAGCGAGAGAGGGAACACAAGCAGGGGGAGAGGGAGAGGGAGAAGCAGGCTTCCCGCCGAGCAGGGAGCCCGATGTGGGGCTCAATCCCAGGACCCTGGGATCGACCTGAGCCGAAGGCAGATGCTTAACGACTGAGCCACCCAGGCGCCCCTGAAACAGATTACTTTTAAAAGGTGAAACTTTTAGGACAGTGATCTGAGCAGTACAAATGCAACAAACAAGCAAGCCATCTTACACAGGATGATTAAAATTTCCTATGTCAAATTAACATAATTTAAGGCTCAACTCTCCTATTTGCAGGTGGAAGAGAGATTTAAGTATATCTTCTAAGGGCTCCATGTGGACTTAAAATGAAGGCTCAGAGTGGAATATTCATTTTACCCAATCCCTGGGGGAGCACATTGTTGAGAAGAAAAGGCCACATACACCTGCTGGGTATTATGAATAGATCAATTCAAGGTCCTGACTTCTCCCTACTTATTAATTCAGTGAATGCAGAGCAATGTAGAGCTGGCAGGCACAAAAAGGCTTCAAGTTTAGTTCAACAGTTTTAACTTTTGAGTAAGCCCAATCAGAATGGATAACATAGCAATGGGAACAGAGTGGGGGTAAGGGGAGGGCACAGAGGCAGGAGTTCAAA
>NW_022592640.1:0-3122 GCF_004348235.1 Phoca vitulina
TTTTTCCAAAGAAAACATACAGGTGGTCAACAGGCACATAAGAAGATGCTCAGCATCACTCATCATCAGGGAAATGCAAATCAAAACTACAATGAGACACCACTGCACACCTGTCAGAATGACTAAAATCAAAAACACAAGAAACAAGTGTTGGCGAGGATGTGGAGGAAAAGGAACCCTCTTGGATTGTTGGTGGGAATGCAAACTGGTGCAGCCACTGTGGGAAACAGTATGGAGTTTCCTCAAAAAGTTAAAAATAGAACTACCCTATAATCGAGTAATTGCACTACTGGGTATTTACCAAAAAATACAGAAACAGCAATTCAAAGGGATACATGCACCCCTATGTTTACTGCAGCATTATTTACAAGAGTCAGCCCAAGTGTCCATTGATAGATGAATGGGTAAAGAAGTGATATACATACACAATGGAATATTATTCAGGGATAGAAAAGAATGGAATCTTGCCATTTGCAATGAAATGGGTGGAACTAGAGAGTATTATGCTAAGTGAAGTCAGTCAGAGAAAGACAAATACCATATGATTTTGCTCATATGTAGATTTTAAGAAACAATAAAAATAAGCAAAGGAAAAAAAAAAAAGACAAACCAAGAAACAGACTCTTAACGATAGAGAATAAATTGATGGTTACCAGAGGGGAGATGGGTGGGGGAATGGGTGAAATAGGAGATAGAGATTAAGGAATGCACTTGTCATGATGAGCACTGGGTGATGTATGGAATTGCCGAATCATTATATTGTATACATGAAACTAACATAGCACTTGTATGTTAATGATACAGGAATTAAAATAAAAACTTACTAACAAAAACAGAGGCCAAATTTTAATTATATCAAGAAACTTCATTCAGTAAATAGCTGACCTTTCATTCAATTTTTCTTTTTAATGAACTTGTTTTTGTTGTATGTTTTTGCTCTAAAGTATTTCCATTAAACCTGGTACTGATGATTCATGGCCTACATCAGATGATGAAGACTTTAATTTTGATATCAAGGTAAAGTACTCTTGTGAAATATGTTTTCCTGCTCTGAATTTAGTTTGTATATTATTTACTCTTAAAATTTAGCAGTGGCCTCCCTATCATCATTTTATATTTGTAATGGAAAGTAGACCAGAAGAAACCATTTTGTAGAATTTTTTTTTTAACTCTGGTAAATACTGAAGGTGGAGGCTGAAAAAAATGGGCTGGAAAATACATAATGACAGGAAAATTATATTGGGAAAAGCTTTTCCATAACGGAGGAAATAAGATATTTGGTCAAGGATAAGGATTTTTCTGTGAGTTTTAAGTTATCTTAACATGACTTTTCTTTCTTTCTTTCTTTATTAATATGACGTTTATAATACTCATGCCTAAATGAAATCTTTAGTGGATTCAATTATTGCGGACATTTTTTCCCTTGGTAACATATAGTTTTACAAAAGACTTTTTTCTCTATTTTTATCCTTTGTTGTACATTTAGACTAAAATAATATTAGAAATTGTGGAAATTCAGAAATTTAAATTGTTTCTCAAAATTTATATGGCAAAGGTATTCCACTGTGTTTTCAAAATAATTCCATTAAGAGTATAGTTAAAACTTTATCTAAGTGAAGAATACATGTTTTGCCTAAAATAATAATCAGCTCTAGAAGCAGAGGCTCTTCATACCCATATGGTAAAATGTCCAATTTCAGAAATCTTTTATATTACACTTTTTAAAAATATCTACTCAATCTTCGTATCAGATTCTAAAATTTAAAATTTCATTCTTATTTAAATATTCATTTTAAAGCCCCTGCATCATTATAAGCTACTGGATGTTAGGAAACGTAATTGTGCATCTCCTGGAACACCTAGAATAAAGTCTTACTTGGAAGAAGCAATTTAATATTTTTTGAATGTGAATAAATGAGCAGACAGATGGAATTCTGTATAATGGAATGTTATAAGTGCATAATGTGTCATAATTAAATACATGAATTTTTAAAAATATGGCTCAAATTTATATTCTTATTTTTTAAGATTTACTTATTTGAGAGAGAGCGAATGAGAGAGAGAGACCACATGAGAGTGGGGAGGGTCAGAGGGAGAAGCAGACCCCCCGCTGAGCAGGCACCCCCCCCCCCCATGCGGAACTCGATCCCGGGACTCCAAGATCATGACCTGAGCCGAAGGCAGTTGCTTAACCAACTGAGCCACCCAGACGCCCTATATTCCGTTTTTATGTTTAAGATTTATAAGTGCAAATGAATGATGTTGAGGGAATAAATAAATAAGAAAAAAGGTTACAGTATATTTTTTAGTATCCTCTAATTGTGAGCTCAGAATTTTCTTTTTTTTTTTTTTTAAGATTTTATTTATTTATTTGAGAGAGAGAGAGAGAGAAACAGCATGAGAGGGGAAAGAGTCAGAGGGAGAAGCAGGCTCCCCGCAGAGCCAGGAGCACGATGTGGGGCTCGATCCCAGGACTCCGGGATCATGACCCGAGCCAAAGGCAGACGCTTAACCAACCGACTGAGCCACCGAGGTGCCCCATGAGCTCAAAATTTTAGATAAAAATTCGTCAACTTTTTTCTTTAACCCCATCTGTGTCTCATTAGATATATCCTTTCAAGGTGTACATTTCTCCTTAGAATTCTCATTACCAATTCTTTCTCCATGTGGAAAGTTGATGTGTTAGAAACATTTCTTTTTCTATTTTTTTCTCTCTGTAGTAATAATTTTCTTTTTTTTAAAAGATTTTATTTATTTATTTGACAGAGAAAGACACAGTGAGAGAGGGAACACAAGCAGGGGGAGTGGGAGAGGGAGAAGCAGGCTTCCTGCTGAGCAGGGAGCCCGATGTGGGGCTCGATCCCAGGACCCTGGGACCATGACCTGAGCCGAAGGCAGACGCTTAACGACTGAGCCACCCAGGCGCCCCTGTAGTAATAATTTATAGCTTTCAGGTACTGATAAGGTAAAGGTAAGTGAAAAAAAAATTTTTCAGTGTATGTAAATATGATTATGGATATACTATAAACAGAAGTCTCATAAATTTTTTGAATTACATATTATAAATATATTACGTATATATTGTAAATATATACATTACATATATATTATAAATATATCTG
>NW_022592641.1:0-3121 GCF_004348235.1 Phoca vitulina
ACCGTGGAGAAGAAGGTGGTCCCCGCAGAGTGCTCTTAGGTCCCCGAGACTCCCAGGGATGGGGGCCTTCCTCTCCCAGACACCCCTTTCCCAGCTCACCATGTACCCCTGAGCCCCCATCCAGGATCTGCTCAGAGCAGGCAGGTCACAGTGCCCTCCCTGTTTCTACTTGTGCTCAATAAAGACCTTGTCATTTATCATCCGGCATTTCTGATGTGCATTCTCTGTTTGTCATGTCTCTGGGTTAAAGTCTCAGTAATTAGGGAGGGACACTTGTGAAGTGAGATCCTATTAACCCATTCTCCCCGTATACCAGTTGGGCCGTGACCATGAGGAACAAATTGTCCCTGTGAGCCTACTCATGGGTTGCAGTCCTTGTCCCCATAGGAATGGGGAAGGGCTAAATGAGAAGGACTGGGGTCCCAAGGGAATCGGGCAGAAATAGGGAGGGTCCTGGAGACAATGGGTCTCTGTTCATATTTGCGTGTGGTCAGTGGGCTCTTGGTGACCCTGGCAGTGGCCGGGACCTCATTCATGAATGTCTGGACCCCTGACACATTAGTTTGTCTTTGGATTGTGGATGGAGCAGGTGATGTCAGCCTGCATTAAGGGGTGGCACAGGAGAACTGGTCAATGAGAAAGGCCACCATTCCGGCCTCAGGAAAGGCATCCAGTGAATGTCCCAAAGACAGAGTCAATTGGAATTCAGAAGTAGAGTTAAGGCACGTCAGACCAGCCTGAGGCCCATGGCAAGGTCAGGCTTCCCCAGGGACTCAGGGACTCCAGACACCAGGCCCATAGGACTCCTCCACCTGCCCTCATTATGGCTCTGTCAAGAGTGCACCTGCTGTTCCAAGTCATAGCCACACTCACTCCAGGGCCTGAGGCACACATGTCAACCTCTCAGAGGCGCAGGCCCTGCTCACTCTGCCAGTCCTCCAGTCCCTAAGTTTGACAGATACCCTGTCTGAGCCTCCAGCTCCTCAGGGACATGGAGCTGCCTTCCCCAGACCTGCTGGGGGGCCAGGACTGCCCTGGGACAGAACTTTCAAGGGCAACGTGCTCTTGGGCCACAGTGCATCAGAGGATAGGGGCCCCCTTGGAGCTTCTTCCCAGCCACCGGTCCCCAAATCTACCTAGGAGATGGTAGAAACATAGGGATCAACACCTGTCTGAGTCCATTTCTCAGACAGAAAAACTAAGACCCCAAGGGACAAGGGGACCACTCAGATCTCCCTCATCTCAAAGGTCCTGCTGGAAAGATGACACCTTCCACCCTAACCAGAGCTATTGTCACCCCTAGACAAACTCTTCTATTCATTGTTTTAAGTTTTCATTATGAAAAAACTGAGTACACAAAGAGACAAGACAAAGGAGAACCCCCATGTTCCTATCGACCATGTTCCAGAGTCTTAGTGACCCATTCACAGCCAAATAACTCCTCCCTTATGCAGCATTTTGAAACAAACTTAAGATCATATCATTTATCTGTATATAATTCATTTGTGAACTGGGAAGATAGGACCTGAAATATAACTACTACGACGTCATTATCAATTCTAAGCAGAAACCATCAATAAATTCTTTTTAAATTTTTTATTTAAACTCAATTTGGTTAATATATAGTGTATTATTATTAAGGCTAGATTTAGTGATTCATCAGTTGCTTTTAACACCCAGTGCTCATTACAACCTCCTTAATGCCCATCACCCAGTTACCCCATCCCCCCACCCAACTCCCCTCCAGCAACCCCCAGTTTGTTTCCTATAGTTTGGAGTCTCTTATGGTTTGCTTCCCTCTCTGTTTTCATCTTATTTTATTTTTCCCTCCCTTCTCCTATGTTCATCTGTTTTCCTTCTTAAACTCTACATATGAGTGAAATCATGTGGTATTTTTCTTTCTCTGACTGACTTATTTCGCTCAGTATAATACACTAGATGGGTCCTAGATGTGCTCTGCTCTGTCCTCTCCTCTCTGGCCTCCTGTCCTTCCATCCTTGTGTCTGGGAAGCACTTGGGTCCCCCATCAAAAAGGGAGGAGGGAATAGGGACCATTGGGGGGATGACCATTTGGCACCTTTAGAGGGACCCAGAACCCTCAGGTCCAAGGCTGGGGACACACAGGTCAGAGGTTCTGATAAGTTCCGCAGAGCTGTGAGACACAGGATCCATGGGCAGGAATGTTACAGGTGTTGAGGGCCTCACCTGGGCCTCCAGTGGCTACAATACAGAGCCCTGAACTGGCCTGGGGATTCAGGGAAGCCTGCAAGAGGTAGGACAGTGCAGAGAAGAGAAGGCGCTAGAGAAAGTATTACGCAGTGATGGGATGTAACAAGGTAAACTCCTGAGTCGCTGCAAGACATACATCCTGCCACCAAGAAAGGCAGAATCTATGACATGAAGGCTCTAGTGATGAGACCAATTTGGAGGAGATGGAGGGCAAGGCTGCCAAAAGACTTTGGAATACAGGGGCATTAGGATAGGCAGACAGGCTCTGTATGGTCAGCAAAGCTCCCACCCCACCCAGGACAGCCCAGGAGAGACAGATCTGAGTAAAAACAGACCCCTTAGGGCAAAGACCCTAACACCCTGAGCACAGAAGTGTCAGGCCAGAAATGTCCTCAGGATTACACAACGGGAAGTCAGAGAGCTCACATCATCTCCTGGGGGACAGAGAGACAGACACAGAGCCCCATGCAGACACTGTCAGAGAGATAGAGGATGTAGGAACAGGAGTGAGAGTTGGAGATCTGTGTGGGGCAAAGGTTCAAGAGAGTCTCAGGAAGGGTGGTAGCAGGTGTCCAACTCAAAGGTTCCAAACAAGGGTGGGAAGTTGAGGAATAACTTATCCCACTTGCCCTGGCATGTACCTGCAACACAGAGTTAGAAATGGGGGCACTGATTGGATGCTCAGGAACCTACACCCACACAAAGACTGAGATCAAGGAACCCCATGATGGATGACCTACGTCCCTCTGACCTTCTTCTCTCCTCCGCCTCACAGGTGGGCAGAAGTCTCCACCCTCGGTCACGCTCTTCCCACCCTCCTCTGAGGAACTCGGCGCCAACGAGGCCACCCTGGTGTGCCGCGTCAGTGACTTCTACCCCAGCAGCATGACGG
>NW_022592642.1:0-2958 GCF_004348235.1 Phoca vitulina
TCTCAAGAAACAAGAAAGGTCTCAAGTACACAACCTAACCCTACACCTAAAGGAGCTGGAGAAAGAACAGCAAATAAAGCCTAAACCCAGCAGGAGAAGAGAAATAATAAAGATCAGAGCAGAAATCAATGAAATAGAAACCAAAAGAACAGTAGAACAGATCAACGAAACTAGGAGCTGGTTCTTTGAAAGAATTAACAAGATTGATAAGCCCCTGGCCAGACTTATCAAAAAGAAAAGAGAAATGACCCAAATCAACAAAATCATGAATGAAAGAGGAGACATCACAACCAACACCAAAGAAATACAAACAATTATAAGAACATATTATGAGCAACTCTATGCCAACAAATTAGATAACCTGGAAGTAATGGATGCATTCCTAGAGATGTATCAACTACCAAAACTGAACCAGGAAGAAATAGAACACCTGAACAGACCTATAACCACTAAGGAAATAGAAGCAGTCATCAAAAATCTCCCAAAACACAAAAGCCCAGGGCCAGATGGCTTCCCAGGGGAATTCTACCAAACATTTCAAGAAAAATTAATACCTATCCTTCTGAAACTGTTCCAAAAAATAGAAATGGAAGGAAAACTTCCAAACTCATTTTATGAGGCCAGCATTACCTTGATCCCAAAACCAGACAAAGACCCCATCAAAAAGGAGAATTACAGACCAATATCCCTGATGAACATGGATGCAAAAATTCTCACCAAAATACTAGCCAATAGGATCCAACAGTACATTAAAAGGATTATTCACCACGACCAAGTGGGATTTATCCCTGGGCTGCAAGGTTGGTTCAACATCCGCAAATCAATCAACGTGATACAATACATTAACAAAAGAAAAAACAAGAATCACATGATCCTCTCAATAGATGCAGAAAAAGCATTTGACAAAGTACAGCATCCTTTCTTGATCAAAACTCTTCAGAGTATAGGGATAGAGGGCACATACCTCAATATCATAAAAGCCATCTATGAAAAACCTACAGCGAATATCATTCTCAATGGGGAAAAACTGAGAGCTTTCCCCCTAAGGTCAGGAACGCGGCAGGGATGTCCACTATCACCACTGCTATTCAACATAGTATTGGAAGTCCTAGCCACAGCAATCAGACAACAAAAAGAAATCAAAGGCATCCAAATTGGCAAAGAAGAAGTCAAACTCTCACTCTTTGCAGATGATATGATACTTTATGTGGAAAATCCCAAAGACTCCACCCCAAAACTGCTAGAACTCATACAGGAATTCAGTCAAGTGGCAGGATATAAAATCAATGCACAGAAGTCAGTGGCATTCCTATACACCAACAACAAGTCAGAAGAAAGAGAAATTAAGGAGTCGATCCCATTTACAATTGCACCCAAAACCATAAGATACCTAGGAATAAATCTAACCAAAGAGGCAAAGGATCTGTACTCAGAAAACTATGAAATACTCATGAAAGAAATTGAGGAAGACACAAAGAAATGGAAAAACGTTCCATGCTCATGGATTGGAAGAACAAATATTGTGAAGATGTCAATCCTACCTAGAGCAATCTACACATTCAATGCAATCCCCATCAAAATACCATCCACTTTCTTCAAAGAAATGGAACAAATAATCCTAAAATTTGTATGGAACCAGAAAAGACCCCGCATAGCCAGAGGAATGTTGAAAAAGAAAAGCAAAGCTGGCGGCATCACAATTCCAGACTTCCAGCTCTACTACAAAGCTGTCATCATCAAGACAGTATGGTACTGGCACAAAAACAGACACATAGATCAATGGAACAGAATAGAGAGCCCAGAAATGGACCCTCAACTCTATGGTCAACTAATCTTTGACAAAGCAGGAAAGAATGTCCAATGGAAAAAAGACAGTCTCTTCAACAAATGGTGTTGGGAAAATTGGACAGCCACATGCAGAAGAATGAAACTGGACCATTTCCTTACACCACACACAAAAATAGACTCCAAATGGTTGAAAGACCTCAATGTGAGACAGGAGTCCATCAAAATCCTAAAGGAGAACACAGGCAGCAACCTCTTCGACCTCAGCCGCAGCAACTTCTTCCTAGAAACATCGCCAAAGGCAAGGGAAGCAAGGGCAAAAATGAACTATTGGGACTTCATCAAGATAAAAAGCTTTTGCAAAGCAAAGGAAACAGTCAACAAAACCAAAAGACAACTGACAGAATGGGAGAAGATATTTGCAAATGACATATCAGATAAAGGGCTAGTATCCAAAATCTATAAAGAACTTATCAAACTCAACACCCAAAGAACAAAGAATCCAATCAAGAAATGGGCAGAAGACATGAACAGACATTTTTCTGAAGAAGACAACCAAATGACCAACAGACACATGAAAAAGTGTTCAACATCGCTCGGCATCAGGGAAATCCAAATCAAAACCTCAATGAGATACCACCTCACACCAGTCAGAATGGCTAAAATTAACAAGTCAGGAAATGACAGATGTTGGCGGGGATGCGGAGAAAGGGGAACCCTCCTACACTGTTGGTGGGAATGCAAGCTGGTGCAGCCACTCTGGAAAACAGTATGGAGGTTCCTCAAAAAGTTGAAAATAGAGCTACCATACGATCCAGCAATGGCACTACTGGGTATTTACCCCAAAGATACAAAAGTAGGGATCCGAAAGGGTATGTGCACCCCGATGTTTATAGCAGCAATGTCCACAATAGCCAAACTGTGGAAAGAGCCAAGATGTCCATCGACAGATGAATGGATAAAGAAGAGGTGGTATATATATACAATGGAATATTATGCAGCCATCAAAAGGAATGAGATCTTGCCATGTGCAACGACGTGGATGGAACTGGAGGGTATTATGCTGAGCGAAATAAGTCAAACAGAGAAAGACATGTATCATATGACCTCACTGATATGAGGAATTCTTAATCTCAGGAAACAAACTGAGGGTTGCTGGAGTGGGGGGTGGGG
>NW_022592643.1:0-2958 GCF_004348235.1 Phoca vitulina
TCTCAAGAAACAAGAAAGGTCTCAAGTACACAACCTAACCCTACACCTAAAGGAGCTGGAGAAAGAACAGCAAATAAAGCCTAAACCCAGCAGGAGAAGAGAAATAATAAAGATCAGAGCAGAAATCAATGAAATAGAAACCAAAAGAACAGTAGAACAGATCAACGAAACTAGGAGCTGGTTCTTTGAAAGAATTAACAAGATTGATAAGCCCCTGGCCAGACTTATCAAAAAGAAAAGAGAAATGACCCAAATCAACAAAATCATGAATGAAAGAGGAGACATCACAACCAACACCAAAGAAATACAAACAATTATAAGAACATATTATGAGCAACTCTATGCCAACAAATTAGATAACCTGGAAGTAATGGATGCATTCCTAGAGATGTATCAACTACCAAAACTGAACCAGGAAGAAATAGAACACCTGAACAGACCTATAACCACTAAGGAAATAGAAGCAGTCATCAAAAATCTCCCAAAACACAAAAGCCCAGGGCCAGATGGCTTCCCAGGGGAATTCTACCAAACATTTCAAGAAAAATTAATACCTATCCTTCTGAAACTGTTCCAAAAAATAGAAATGGAAGGAAAACTTCCAAACTCATTTTATGAGGCCAGCATTACCTTGATCCCAAAACCAGACAAAGACCCCATCAAAAAGGAGAATTACAGACCAATATCCCTGATGAACATGGATGCAAAAATTCTCACCAAAATACTAGCCAATAGGATCCAACAGTACATTAAAAGGATTATTCACCACGACCAAGTGGGATTTATCCCTGGGCTGCAAGGTTGGTTCAACATCCGCAAATCAATCAACGTGATACAATACATTAACAAAAGAAAAAACAAGAATCACATGATCCTCTCAATAGATGCAGAAAAAGCATTTGACAAAGTACAGCATCCTTTCTTGATCAAAACTCTTCAGAGTATAGGGATAGAGGGCACATACCTCAATATCATAAAAGCCATCTATGAAAAACCTACAGCGAATATCATTCTCAATGGGGAAAAACTGAGAGCTTTCCCCCTAAGGTCAGGAACGCGGCAGGGATGTCCACTATCACCACTGCTATTCAACATAGTATTGGAAGTCCTAGCCACAGCAATCAGACAACAAAAAGAAATCAAAGGCATCCAAATTGGCAAAGAAGAAGTCAAACTCTCACTCTTTGCAGATGATATGATACTTTATGTGGAAAATCCCAAAGACTCCACCCCAAAACTGCTAGAACTCATACAGGAATTCAGTCAAGTGGCAGGATATAAAATCAATGCACAGAAGTCAGTGGCATTCCTATACACCAACAACAAGTCAGAAGAAAGAGAAATTAAGGAGTCGATCCCATTTACAATTGCACCCAAAACCATAAGATACCTAGGAATAAATCTAACCAAAGAGGCAAAGGATCTGTACTCAGAAAACTATGAAATACTCATGAAAGAAATTGAGGAAGACACAAAGAAATGGAAAAACGTTCCATGCTCATGGATTGGAAGAACAAATATTGTGAAGATGTCAATCCTACCTAGAGCAATCTACACATTCAATGCAATCCCCATCAAAATACCATCCACTTTCTTCAAAGAAATGGAACAAATAATCCTAAAATTTGTATGGAACCAGAAAAGACCCCGCATAGCCAGAGGAATGTTGAAAAAGAAAAGCAAAGCTGGCGGCATCACAATTCCAGACTTCCAGCTCTACTACAAAGCTGTCATCATCAAGACAGTATGGTACTGGCACAAAAACAGACACATAGATCAATGGAACAGAATAGAGAGCCCAGAAATGGACCCTCAACTCTATGGTCAACTAATCTTTGACAAAGCAGGAAAGAATGTCCAATGGAAAAAAGACAGTCTCTTCAACAAATGGTGTTGGGAAAATTGGACAGCCACATGCAGAAGAATGAAACTGGACCATTTCCTTACACCACACACAAAAATAGACTCCAAATGGTTGAAAGACCTCAATGTGAGACAGGAGTCCATCAAAATCCTAAAGGAGAACACAGGCAGCAACCTCTTCGACCTCAGCCGCAGCAACTTCTTCCTAGAAACATCGCCAAAGGCAAGGGAAGCAAGGGCAAAAATGAACTATTGGGACTTCATCAAGATAAAAAGCTTTTGCAAAGCAAAGGAAACAGTCAACAAAACCAAAAGACAACTGACAGAATGGGAGAAGATATTTGCAAATGACATATCAGATAAAGGGCTAGTATCCAAAATCTATAAAGAACTTATCAAACTCAACACCCAAAGAACAAAGAATCCAATCAAGAAATGGGCAGAAGACATGAACAGACATTTTTCTGAAGAAGACAACCAAATGACCAACAGACACATGAAAAAGTGTTCAACATCGCTCGGCATCAGGGAAATCCAAATCAAAACCTCAATGAGATACCACCTCACACCAGTCAGAATGGCTAAAATTAACAAGTCAGGAAATGACAGATGTTGGCGGGGATGCGGAGAAAGGGGAACCCTCCTACACTGTTGGTGGGAATGCAAGCTGGTGCAGCCACTCTGGAAAACAGTATGGAGGTTCCTCAAAAAGTTGAAAATAGAGCTACCATACGATCCAGCAATGGCACTACTGGGTATTTACCCCAAAGATACAAAAGTAGGGATCCGAAAGGGTATGTGCACCCCGATGTTTATAGCAGCAATGTCCACAATAGCCAAACTGTGGAAAGAGCCAAGATGTCCATCGACAGATGAATGGATAAAGAAGAGGTGGTATATATATACAATGGAATATTATGCAGCCATCAAAAGGAATGAGATCTTGCCATGTGCAACGACGTGGATGGAACTGGAGGGTATTATGCTGAGCGAAATAAGTCAAACAGAGAAAGACATGTATCATATGACCTCACTGATATGAGGAATTCTTAATCTCAGGAAACAAACTGAGGGTTGCTGGAGTGGGGGGTGGGG
>NW_022592644.1:0-3117 GCF_004348235.1 Phoca vitulina
TATTTTGGTGAGAATTTTTGCATCCATGTTCATCAGGGATATTGGTCCGTAATTCTCCTTTTTGATGGGGTCTTTGTCTGGTTTTGGGATCAAGGTAATGCTGGCCTCATAAAATTGAGTTTGGAAGTTTTCCTTCCATTTCTATTTTTTGGAACAGTTTCAGAAGAATAGGTATTAATTCTTTAAATGTTTGGTAGAATTCCCCTGAGAAGCCATCTGGCCCTGGGCTTTTGTTTTTTGGGAGATTTTTGATGACTGCTTCAATTTCCTTAGTGGTTATAGGTCTGTTCAGGTTTTCTATTTCTTCCTGGTTCAGTTTTGGTAGTTGATACATCTCTAGGAATGCATCCATTTCTTCCAGGTTATCTAATTTGCTGGCATAGAGTTGCTCATAATATGTTCTTATGATTGTTTGTATTTCTTTGGTGTTGGTTGTGATCTCTCCTCTTTCATTCATGATTTTGTTGATTTGGATCATTTCTCTTTTCTTTTTGTTAAGTCTGGCCAGGGGTTTATCAATCTTGTTAATTCTTTCAAAGAACCAGCTCCTAGTTTCGTTGATCTGTTCTACTGTTCTTTTAGTTTCTATTTCATTGATTTCTGCTCTGATCTTTATTATTTCTCTTCTCCTGCTGGGTTTAGGCTTTATTTGCTGTTCTTTCTCCAGCTCCTTTAGGTGTAGGGTTAGGTTGTGTACTTGAGACCTTTCTTGTTTCTTGAGAAAGGCTTGTATTGCTATATACTTTCCTCTTAGGACTGCCTTTGCTGCATCCCAAAGATTTTGAACAGTTGTGTTTTCATTTTCATTGGTTTCCATGAATTTTTTAAATTCTTCTTTAATTTCCTGGTTGACCCATTCGTTCTTTAGTAGGATGCTCTTTAGCCTCCATGTATTTGAGTTCTTTCCGACTTTCCTCTTGTGATTGAGTTCTAGTTTCCAAGCATTGTGGTCTGAAAATAGGCAGGGAATGATCCCAATCTTTTGGTACCGGTTGAGACCTGATATATGACCTAGGATGTGATCGATTCTGGAGAATGTTCCATGGGCACTAGAGAAGAATGTGTATTCCGTTGCTTTTGGATGGAATGTTCTGAATATGTCTGTGAAGTCCATTTGGTCCAGTGTGTCATTTAAAGTCTTTATTTCCTTGTTGATCTTTTGCTTAGACGATCTGTCCATTTCAGTGAGGGGGGTGTTAAAGTCCCCCACTATTATTGTATTGTTGTCGATGTGTTTCTTTGCTTTTGTTATTAATTGCCTTATATAATTGGCTGCTCCCATGTTAGGGGCCTAGATATTTACAATTGTTAGATCTTCTTGTTGGATAGACCCTTTAAGTAGGATATAGTGTCCTTCCTCATCTCTTATTACAGTCTTTGGTTTAAAATCTAATTTGTCTGATAAGGATTGCCACCCCAGCTTTCTTTTGGTGTCCATTAGCATGGTAAATGGTTTTCCACCCCCTCACTTTCAATCTGGGGGTGTCTTTGGGTCTAAAATGAGTCTCTTGCAGACAGCATATCGATGGGCCTTGTTTTTTAATCCAATCTGATAGCCTGTGTCTTTTGATTGGGGCATTTAGCCCATTTACATTCAGGGTAACTATTGAAAGATAGGAATTTAGTGCCATTGTATTGCCTGTAAGGTGACTGTTACTGTATATTGTCTGTGTTCCTTTCTGGTCTATGTTGCTTTTAGGCTCTCTCTTTGCTTAGAGGACCCCTTTCAAGATTTCTTGTAGGACTGGTTTCGTGTTTGCAAATTCCTTTAGTTTGTGTCTGTCCTGGAAGCTTTTTATCTCTCCTTCAATTTTCAATGACAGCCTAGCTGGATATAGTATTCTTGGCTGCATATTTTTCTCCTTTAGTACTCTGAATATATCCTGCCAGTCCTTTCTGGCCTGCCAGGTCTCTGTGGATAGGTCTGTTGCCAATCTAATGTTTCTACCATTGTAGGTTACATATCTCTTCTCCCGAGCTGCTTTCAGGATTTTCTCTTTGTCTCTGAGACTCGTAAGTTTTACTATTAGATGTCGGGGTGTTGACCTATTTTTATTGATTTTGAGAGGGGTTCTCTGTGCTTCCTGGATTTTGATGCCTGTTTCCTTCCCCAAATTAGGGAAGTTCTCTGCTATAATTTGCTCCATTATACCTTCTGCCCCTCTCTCTCTTTCTTCTTTTTCTGGGATCCCAATTATTCTAATGTTGTTTCGTCTTATGGTATCGTTTATCTCTCGAATTCTGCCCTCGTGATCCAGTAGTTGTTTATCTCTCTTTTTCTCAGCTTCTTTATTTTCCATCATTTGGTCTTCTATCTCACTGATTCTTTCTTCTGCTTCATTTATCCTAGCAGTTAGTGCCCCCATATTTGATTGCACCTCATTAATAGCCTTTTTGATTTCGACTTGGTTAGATTTTAGTTCTTTTACTTCTCCAGAAAGGGTTTCTCTAATAACTTCCATGCTTTTTTCAAGCCCAGCTAGTATCTTTAAAGTGATGATTCTGAAGTCTAGATCTGACATCGTACTAATGTCCGTATTGAGTAGGTCCCTGGCAGTCGGTACTACCTCTTGTTCTTGTTGTTGAGGTGATTTTTTCCGTCTTGTCATTTTGTGCAGAGGAGAATAGATTAATGAGAGAACAAAATGCTAACAGGGTAACAATGTTCCCAGAAAATATACTCTAAACAAATCAGAAAAGACTTGAAGCAGGGGGAAAAGAATGGGAAAGAGAGAAAAAAGAAAAAGAAAAAAAAAAGAAAAAGATAAAGATAAAAATAAACCAAAACAGAATAAAAAAAAAAAACAGAATGTGATCAAATATGATCAGGCTGGTATATAGATCAGTGCCACACACTAGTTTTTGGGTGTATTTTGGTCTGTTAGAAGAAAGTGCCTTCCAAAATTTTAAAGAAAGAAAAACTTATATATGTACAAAAATAAGGGTTGATATGATGAAGGGATGGAATATGACTGTAAAGATGGAAATTATAAAAAATTTTATAAAAGGAATTGATAAGAAGTTGTTTGAAAAAAGAAAAGAAGAGGATTTTAAAAAAAAAGAAAAAAAGAAAAAAAGTGAGAGAATGTGATCAGGCAGGGGAGTAGAAAAAAACCA
>NW_022592645.1:0-3117 GCF_004348235.1 Phoca vitulina
TATTTTGGTGAGAATTTTTGCATCCATGTTCATCAGGGATATTGGTCCGTAATTCTCCTTTTTGATGGGGTCTTTGTCTGGTTTTGGGATCAAGGTAATGCTGGCCTCATAAAATTGAGTTTGGAAGTTTTCCTTCCATTTCTATTTTTTGGAACAGTTTCAGAAGAATAGGTATTAATTCTTTAAATGTTTGGTAGAATTCCCCTGAGAAGCCATCTGGCCCTGGGCTTTTGTTTTTTGGGAGATTTTTGATGACTGCTTCAATTTCCTTAGTGGTTATAGGTCTGTTCAGGTTTTCTATTTCTTCCTGGTTCAGTTTTGGTAGTTGATACATCTCTAGGAATGCATCCATTTCTTCCAGGTTATCTAATTTGCTGGCATAGAGTTGCTCATAATATGTTCTTATGATTGTTTGTATTTCTTTGGTGTTGGTTGTGATCTCTCCTCTTTCATTCATGATTTTGTTGATTTGGATCATTTCTCTTTTCTTTTTGTTAAGTCTGGCCAGGGGTTTATCAATCTTGTTAATTCTTTCAAAGAACCAGCTCCTAGTTTCGTTGATCTGTTCTACTGTTCTTTTAGTTTCTATTTCATTGATTTCTGCTCTGATCTTTATTATTTCTCTTCTCCTGCTGGGTTTAGGCTTTATTTGCTGTTCTTTCTCCAGCTCCTTTAGGTGTAGGGTTAGGTTGTGTACTTGAGACCTTTCTTGTTTCTTGAGAAAGGCTTGTATTGCTATATACTTTCCTCTTAGGACTGCCTTTGCTGCATCCCAAAGATTTTGAACAGTTGTGTTTTCATTTTCATTGGTTTCCATGAATTTTTTAAATTCTTCTTTAATTTCCTGGTTGACCCATTCGTTCTTTAGTAGGATGCTCTTTAGCCTCCATGTATTTGAGTTCTTTCCGACTTTCCTCTTGTGATTGAGTTCTAGTTTCCAAGCATTGTGGTCTGAAAATAGGCAGGGAATGATCCCAATCTTTTGGTACCGGTTGAGACCTGATATATGACCTAGGATGTGATCGATTCTGGAGAATGTTCCATGGGCACTAGAGAAGAATGTGTATTCCGTTGCTTTTGGATGGAATGTTCTGAATATGTCTGTGAAGTCCATTTGGTCCAGTGTGTCATTTAAAGTCTTTATTTCCTTGTTGATCTTTTGCTTAGACGATCTGTCCATTTCAGTGAGGGGGGTGTTAAAGTCCCCCACTATTATTGTATTGTTGTCGATGTGTTTCTTTGCTTTTGTTATTAATTGCCTTATATAATTGGCTGCTCCCATGTTAGGGGCCTAGATATTTACAATTGTTAGATCTTCTTGTTGGATAGACCCTTTAAGTAGGATATAGTGTCCTTCCTCATCTCTTATTACAGTCTTTGGTTTAAAATCTAATTTGTCTGATAAGGATTGCCACCCCAGCTTTCTTTTGGTGTCCATTAGCATGGTAAATGGTTTTCCACCCCCTCACTTTCAATCTGGGGGTGTCTTTGGGTCTAAAATGAGTCTCTTGCAGACAGCATATCGATGGGCCTTGTTTTTTAATCCAATCTGATAGCCTGTGTCTTTTGATTGGGGCATTTAGCCCATTTACATTCAGGGTAACTATTGAAAGATAGGAATTTAGTGCCATTGTATTGCCTGTAAGGTGACTGTTACTGTATATTGTCTGTGTTCCTTTCTGGTCTATGTTGCTTTTAGGCTCTCTCTTTGCTTAGAGGACCCCTTTCAAGATTTCTTGTAGGACTGGTTTCGTGTTTGCAAATTCCTTTAGTTTGTGTCTGTCCTGGAAGCTTTTTATCTCTCCTTCAATTTTCAATGACAGCCTAGCTGGATATAGTATTCTTGGCTGCATATTTTTCTCCTTTAGTACTCTGAATATATCCTGCCAGTCCTTTCTGGCCTGCCAGGTCTCTGTGGATAGGTCTGTTGCCAATCTAATGTTTCTACCATTGTAGGTTACATATCTCTTCTCCCGAGCTGCTTTCAGGATTTTCTCTTTGTCTCTGAGACTCGTAAGTTTTACTATTAGATGTCGGGGTGTTGACCTATTTTTATTGATTTTGAGAGGGGTTCTCTGTGCTTCCTGGATTTTGATGCCTGTTTCCTTCCCCAAATTAGGGAAGTTCTCTGCTATAATTTGCTCCATTATACCTTCTGCCCCTCTCTCTCTTTCTTCTTTTTCTGGGATCCCAATTATTCTAATGTTGTTTCGTCTTATGGTATCGTTTATCTCTCGAATTCTGCCCTCGTGATCCAGTAGTTGTTTATCTCTCTTTTTCTCAGCTTCTTTATTTTCCATCATTTGGTCTTCTATCTCACTGATTCTTTCTTCTGCTTCATTTATCCTAGCAGTTAGTGCCCCCATATTTGATTGCACCTCATTAATAGCCTTTTTGATTTCGACTTGGTTAGATTTTAGTTCTTTTACTTCTCCAGAAAGGGTTTCTCTAATAACTTCCATGCTTTTTTCAAGCCCAGCTAGTATCTTTAAAGTGATGATTCTGAAGTCTAGATCTGACATCGTACTAATGTCCGTATTGAGTAGGTCCCTGGCAGTCGGTACTACCTCTTGTTCTTGTTGTTGAGGTGATTTTTTCCGTCTTGTCATTTTGTGCAGAGGAGAATAGATTAATGAGAGAACAAAATGCTAACAGGGTAACAATGTTCCCAGAAAATATACTCTAAACAAATCAGAAAAGACTTGAAGCAGGGGGAAAAGAATGGGAAAGAGAGAAAAAAGAAAAAGAAAAAAAAAAGAAAAAGATAAAGATAAAAATAAACCAAAACAGAATAAAAAAAAAAAACAGAATGTGATCAAATATGATCAGGCTGGTATATAGATCAGTGCCACACACTAGTTTTTGGGTGTATTTTGGTCTGTTAGAAGAAAGTGCCTTCCAAAATTTTAAAGAAAGAAAAACTTATATATGTACAAAAATAAGGGTTGATATGATGAAGGGATGGAATATGACTGTAAAGATGGAAATTATAAAAAATTTTATAAAAGGAATTGATAAGAAGTTGTTTGAAAAAAGAAAAGAAGAGGATTTTAAAAAAAAAGAAAAAAAGAAAAAAAGTGAGAGAATGTGATCAGGCAGGGGAGTAGAAAAAAACCA
>NW_022592646.1:0-3116 GCF_004348235.1 Phoca vitulina
CCCTCCTGCTTTGTTGAAGATTATTTGACCATAGAGTTGTGGGTCCATTTCTGGGTTTTCTATTCTGTTCCGCTGATCTAGGTGTCTGTTTTTGTACCAGTACCATACTCTCTTGGTGACTATGGCTTTGTAATATACCTTGAAATCCAGAATTGTGATGCCTCCAGGTTTACTTTTCTTTTTCAAGACTACTTTAGCTCTTCGGGTCTTTTGTGGTTCCATACAAATTTTAGGATCCTTTGTTCTAGCTCTGTGAAAAAATGCTGGTGGCATGTTGATAGGGATTGCATTAAATGTGTAGATTGCTCTGGGTAGCATAGACATTTTATTTTATTTTTTTAAAAGATTTTATTTATTTATTTGACAGAGAGAGACACAGCAAGAGAGGGAGCACAAGCAGAGGGAGTAGGAGAGGGAGAAGCAGGCTTCCCGGTGGGCAGGGAGCCCGATGCAGGGCTAGATCCCAGGACCCTGGGACCATGACCTGAGCTGAAGGCAGACGCTTAACTGACTGAGCCACCCAGGCGCCCCAGCATAGACATTTTAACAATGTTTGTTCTTCCAATCCATGAGCATGGACTGTTTTTCCAATTCTTTGTGTCCTCTTCAATTTCTTTCATAAGTGTCCTATAGTTTTCAGAGTACTGATGTTCAAAAATTGTAAGATACCTAGGAATAAACCTAGATTGATCGATTTTATCATTAGATTCAAGTTACACATTTTGGGCAGGAATATTATATAAGAACATTGTTAAATGCAATTAGTGCCATGCAGGCAGGGAATACATCTTTTTCCTCTCCATTGTGTACATAGCATCAAGCACTAGGACTGGCATTTAGAAGGTGCTTAATATTTATTAAATGAATGAATGATGAATGACATAAGACTTTCACTGCTACTTAGGTCTATTATTATTCTACTTGATAACAGGAGAATGAGCAGCCTTCTCCAATGTTATAGTCCCATTTTTATAATACATGTTTGAAGGTTAAGTGTAACCCAAGACCTCTATAAAGAGCCCACAGGAAGGGAAATGAAATGGGGACGATGATGTGAGGCAAACGGTGCAGTCTCTTTACCCTAGGGTGGGTGGTGATCATACTATGTTGAGAGTGGAGAATGAATAAGGTGGTCCTTAATGGAAAGAAACACAGAACCTAGGAGTCCATGGCCTGTTGCCTTGTTGAGATAAATTAGTTATTTTGATTTCCAGATTTTATATCTTTCCCTCCCCTAACTGCCATTTGAATCCTAAGATGCCGTAGTGAAAATTGATTTCTGTCTTTCCTCCTTTCCTCCTTTCTCAGCAGGGACAGCCCCATGAGTCTCTCCTTCTCTACCTTCCACCTCCCACCACCCCCTCCACACACATAAGTGTATGTTTTCTAACATTTATATTCAGTGTTTGGGCAACCATTCACTCCAGATTATTTGTTGTTGAGAAACTGTATAATTCCTTGGACTTCTTACTTGGATATAGAAGATTTCATCCCTGTTGCCCAGGGGAAGTGAGGTTATGAGAGGTATTTTTTGCCTCACAGAAATGTGTTTTCAGGCTTCCCTCTGAGGATTTATTTCTCTCTAGCTCTGAGTATTTCAGACATTTCTGACAGTTTTTCCTGAGGGATCTGGGGCTTGGCACTGGATTCATCTATTTAATTCTGCTCTGGTGAGTGCCTGACTCACATGGTTCCTGTCCCCTTCCTGAGAGTTTACCTATCCTTGTCTTTGCAGTCCTTAATTTCACTAGGTTCCAGAAAAAAGCGCTGTTTATCTCCATGTCAGCTCTTGATTATCCACAATACTGGTGGGCATAACCTAAAATAATGGATGATACTAAAATGACTTTTATTTCATTTTCAAGTGATGGAGTCCTGCCTGGAGATAATCTAGACCATGAACAGCTTCAGTGAAAGCAATTTGTCATGTTACTGTCCCATGGGTGGCTATATGGCATCTCTTCTTTGGCATCTAGTGAGGGAAGCAGATAGAAGCACGGAGTCTGGTCAGCTCATTATATTGTCAGAATCACCAGCCATCCACTGAGAGCTCTGTGCAAATTGTCTCCATGCCTTGTTTTCAAACTTTGGAGGAGGTCTTTCTTTAGATCCCAATACTTAGTTCAAAGAACTTGAAAATCGGTATACAACATGTGAAACTCTCAGTTTTTCTAGGGTTTCCATCACACCCAGAGTAAGAGCCAAAGTCCTCACAGTGACTCTCAGACCCTCTGTGAAGGATCTGGCTTCCTGCTTTCTCTCTGATCTCATCCCCTACTGCTCAAATTAGTCAAATTCATAGGGACAGAAGGTAGAATGGTGGTTGACAGGGGCTGCTGGGAGGGATAGATGGGGAGCTAGTGTTTAATGGCTATAGTGTTTCAGCTGAGGAAGATGAACAAATTCTGGAGATGGATGGTGGTGATGGTTGCACAACAGTGTGAAGGGGAATCTGTCTTGGACCACCCATTTTAAAATCACAACACCCCTTCTGAGCACCTCCTAAGATTTGCTTGCTTTCCTTTTCTCTGTAGTACTGATTGCAAATCTAACACCATATATACTCGTATTACTAATGTGGTTTGTTTTTTTTGCTTCTTACTGCAAGAATGTAAGCAACATGATTGGAGGGACTTTTTTTTCTTTGCTTTATCCATAGTACTAAATAAATAGGGAGTAGTTTACTTATTGAATTAATAAATGACAGACCATGTTTGGACACAGACTTCTAGAGAAGGCACAAACAGAGAGAGAAAATGGGAAAATTACATATTTCATTTGGTTTGTAAACTATTTTTTTACCCTTGAATATGAGACACAGCCCCGGTGTTCATGGGGGGCTTTCATTCTGTTTACCATTGCCTACGTATTCTGAACTGTTTCTATGATAGAAGTGTTGGTTACACATGCGAAGCAACTGGTATCCAAACTATCTTTGAAGCTATTCAGGAGAGGCCACAGGGCCAACTTCCTGATTGGCAGGAGTATTAACCCCCTACCATGGAAACCAGTGGAAGTTACTGCCTTGGAAAAAAGTTTTGAAAATGAAGGGTCCAGAGTGAGGGCAGTACCATTCTTAGAGACAGAGGAGGGAGCACAATGACCTCTAAGACTAA
>NW_022592647.1:0-1552 GCF_004348235.1 Phoca vitulina
CTGGGTATTTACCCCAAAGATACAAAAGTAGGGACCCGAAAGGCTACGTGCACCCCGATGTTTATAGCAGCAATGTCCACAATAGCCAAACTGTGGAAAGAGCCAAGATGTCCATCAACAGATGAATGGATAAAGAAGAGGTGGCATATATATACAATGGAATATTATGCAGCCATCAAAAGGAATAAGATCTTGCCATTTGCAACGACGTGGATGGAACTGGAGGGTATTATGCTGAGCGAAATAAGTCAAACAGAGAAAGACATGTATCATATGACCTCACTGATATGAGGAATTCTTAATCTCAGGAAACAAACTGAGGGTTGCTGGAGTGGGGGGTGGGGTGGGAGGGATGGGGTGACTGGGTGATGGACACTGGGGAGGGTATGTGTTCTGGTAAGCGCTGTGAATTGTGCAGGACTGTTGAATCTCAGATCTGTACCTCTGAAACAAATAATGCAATATATGTTAAGAAAGAAAAAAAGAAGAAGAAGAATGTAGCAGGAGGGGAAGAATGAAGGGGGGGAAATTGGAGGGGGAGAAGAACCATGAGAGACGATGGACTCTGAAAAACAAACTGAGGGTTCTAGAGGGGAGGGGGTTGGGAGGATGGGTTAGCCTGGTGATGGGTATTGAGGAGGGCACGTTCTGCATGGAGCACTGGGTGTTATGCACAAACAATGAATCATGGAACACTATATCTAAAACTAATGATGTAATGTACGGGGATTAACATAACAATAAAAAATTAAAAAAAAAAAATACCATCCACTTTTTTCAAAGAAATGGAATAAATAATCCTAAAATTTGTATGGAACCAGAAAAGACCCCGCATAGCCAGAGGAATGTTGAAAAAGAAAAGCAAAGCTGGCGGCATCACAATTCCGGACTTCCAGCTCTACTACAAAGCTGTCATCATCAAGACAGTATGGTCCTGGCACAAAAACAGGCACATAGATCAATGGAACAGAATAGAGAGCCCAGAAATGGACCCTCAACTCTATGGTCAACTAATCTTTGACAAAGCAGGAAAGAATGTCCAATGGAAAAAAGACAGTCTCTTCAACAAATGGTGTTGGGAAAATTGGACAGCCACATGCAGAAGAATGAAACTGGACCATTTCCTTACACCACACACAAAAATAGACTCCAAATGGTTGAGAGACCTCAATGTGAGACAGGAGTCCATCAAAATCCTAAAGGAGAACACAGGCAGCAACCTCTTCGACCTCAGCCGCAGCAACGTCTTCCTAGAAACATCGCCAAAGGCAAGGGAAGCAAGGGCAAAAATGAACTATTGGGACTTCATCAAGATAAAAAGCTTTTGCAAAGCAAAGGAAACAGTCAACAAAACCAAAAGACAACTGACAGAATGGGAGAAGATATTTGCAAATGACCTATCAGATAAAGGGCTAGTATCCAAAATCTATAAAGAACTCATCAAACTCAACACCAAAAGAACAAAGAATCCAATCAAGAAATGGGCAGAAGACATGAACAGACATTTTTCCAAAGAAGACATCCAAATGGCCAACAGACACATGAAAAAGTG
>NW_022592647.1:1562-3114 GCF_004348235.1 Phoca vitulina
CTGGGTATTTACCCCAAAGATACAAAAGTAGGGACCCGAAAGGCTACGTGCACCCCGATGTTTATAGCAGCAATGTCCACAATAGCCAAACTGTGGAAAGAGCCAAGATGTCCATCAACAGATGAATGGATAAAGAAGAGGTGGCATATATATACAATGGAATATTATGCAGCCATCAAAAGGAATAAGATCTTGCCATTTGCAACGACGTGGATGGAACTGGAGGGTATTATGCTGAGCGAAATAAGTCAAACAGAGAAAGACATGTATCATATGACCTCACTGATATGAGGAATTCTTAATCTCAGGAAACAAACTGAGGGTTGCTGGAGTGGGGGGTGGGGTGGGAGGGATGGGGTGACTGGGTGATGGACACTGGGGAGGGTATGTGTTCTGGTAAGCGCTGTGAATTGTGCAGGACTGTTGAATCTCAGATCTGTACCTCTGAAACAAATAATGCAATATATGTTAAGAAAGAAAAAAAGAAGAAGAAGAATGTAGCAGGAGGGGAAGAATGAAGGGGGGGAAATTGGAGGGGGAGAAGAACCATGAGAGACGATGGACTCTGAAAAACAAACTGAGGGTTCTAGAGGGGAGGGGGTTGGGAGGATGGGTTAGCCTGGTGATGGGTATTGAGGAGGGCACGTTCTGCATGGAGCACTGGGTGTTATGCACAAACAATGAATCATGGAACACTATATCTAAAACTAATGATGTAATGTACGGGGATTAACATAACAATAAAAAATTAAAAAAAAAAAATACCATCCACTTTTTTCAAAGAAATGGAATAAATAATCCTAAAATTTGTATGGAACCAGAAAAGACCCCGCATAGCCAGAGGAATGTTGAAAAAGAAAAGCAAAGCTGGCGGCATCACAATTCCGGACTTCCAGCTCTACTACAAAGCTGTCATCATCAAGACAGTATGGTCCTGGCACAAAAACAGGCACATAGATCAATGGAACAGAATAGAGAGCCCAGAAATGGACCCTCAACTCTATGGTCAACTAATCTTTGACAAAGCAGGAAAGAATGTCCAATGGAAAAAAGACAGTCTCTTCAACAAATGGTGTTGGGAAAATTGGACAGCCACATGCAGAAGAATGAAACTGGACCATTTCCTTACACCACACACAAAAATAGACTCCAAATGGTTGAGAGACCTCAATGTGAGACAGGAGTCCATCAAAATCCTAAAGGAGAACACAGGCAGCAACCTCTTCGACCTCAGCCGCAGCAACGTCTTCCTAGAAACATCGCCAAAGGCAAGGGAAGCAAGGGCAAAAATGAACTATTGGGACTTCATCAAGATAAAAAGCTTTTGCAAAGCAAAGGAAACAGTCAACAAAACCAAAAGACAACTGACAGAATGGGAGAAGATATTTGCAAATGACCTATCAGATAAAGGGCTAGTATCCAAAATCTATAAAGAACTCATCAAACTCAACACCAAAAGAACAAAGAATCCAATCAAGAAATGGGCAGAAGACATGAACAGACATTTTTCCAAAGAAGACATCCAAATGGCCAACAGACACATGAAAAAGTG
>NW_022592648.1:0-3113 GCF_004348235.1 Phoca vitulina
GATAAGAATTGGAAAGGAGCACCAGAGAGAGAGAGCAAGGTTCGCATTTGGACTGCCATGAGGAGCTAATACCATTGTTTATTTTATCATTAGGGAAGACAGTATATTTATTTTCCCAAGGTATCAAGAATCTGAGGAATAAAATAATCAAGATATAATAATCAATCATGGTTCTGTAAGACATAAGAGGAAAAAGAATATAAAATTGTGCAGTCTTAAAAATGAGTTGTGCCAATGCATGAAACAAGAAAATATCTCTCAACTATTGACCCCAGTATTTGGGGACTGGTATCCTTTATTTAGATGTATGCGGTGTCTTTGTTTACAGTTATTATCTGAGTTCTCTTTGCTAGAGTTAATAAACAAATTCAACTTTATTCTTGAGTCTGATGATTATGCCTTAAGGTCACACAGTATCATTTGAGAATTATTATATCATGCCCACATATATATCCCTAAAGGTCCTAACTTCATTTAATAAGGCCCAGGGTAATGAAGCTGGGGAACAGATAATTATTGAGCTGAAGCCTGGTCTCCTGACAAATCTCTTGCTCCAATGTCAACATTCAAAACTCCAACTTCCATTTCTGGTTCTTGTCCAGGTTTTGAAACTAATTATTTCTTTTGTTCACTTCTTTCTTAATACCTATGGGCTTTGATTATTCCCTTTACCAGCTTCCTTCATTAAGATGAATGAAAACAGACAATGCTACACTTCCAGATGACTTACCCTTTTGAACATCAAATAGAGACTTCGCTATATACAGAACTTTTTCATATATAAAGCTATTCCAAGAATATTATCATGTTTATCCTTTTAACAGAGTCCCTATTAAACTGACATTATGATACCCATTTGTGAGATTGAGAAATGGAGCATCCAGATAGTTAAGGCATTTGCCCAAGGTCACCTAGCTAGTAAGGGACAAAAGCAAAACTTCAACTTAAATGTTTTGATCAAGTCCAGCTCACGTTGAAGGCAGCGTAACGGTTCCCAAAATGATCTGTTTGGATATACTGCATGGCTCTAAATATAAAACTCCATGATCTATTCTGTCATCTGCTTTATGAAAACTTGGCTTCCACATTTTAATTGGCCCATTTCCTCTCACCAAATTTGCACACAGTGCAGAACATCAACCTACAGAGACAGTAAACAAATGAACCTAATGACGGCAAGCAAATGTTGGTATTATGCCTTCTGTGAAAAATTAATTTTCAGTTCCAAAATTTTGCATTAGTCATTTTACCAACAATTATTTGTGATATATAGAGGGCCCTTAGATATCATCTAACACGGCTTCCTAATTTTTGCAACAACAACAACAACAAAAAGTAGGAAGGACTCTCAGAAGGTAACCAGGCTAGTGAGTGGCAACACCAGACCTAGAACCCAGGCCACCCTGGTTATCAGCCCAGTGCTCTTTCCAACTGACCATAAGAAACTAAAGAACACAACAATTTCCCACAGCCTGCTGTCTAGAACATGATATTATGGTTATTAACCTTGGTTCTAGCTAGGAATTTGGTCTCAGAAATATTAATAATATTTTTCAATTGTATAGCAAATTTCCATTTACAGAATGTCCTCATATGCACTTGATCCTCAAGATCAAACTGTTCCTAGTCTGTCATTATATTATGCTCGTTTGGCAAATGAAGAGTACACTCAGTTTGAGTGATATGCCCAAGATCTTCCAATGGCAAGTATGCTACTCTTTCTGATTTTGTATGCTTCCTTTTCTGTAAACTAATAATAGGACTATCGGGGAAGATTGCATATCCATATAAGTAACCTGACTTGCCCAGCAACCTAAGTTCATGTTTAAATTTAAATTTGACATTATTTTCATTATAAAAGTCATCCATAATTATTAAAGTATCTAAATGGATAAAAATAAAATGTTCTTAAAAAATTAACTTTATTCCCAGCACTAAAAAACAACTGTTTTTAACATTTTGTGAAATTTCTATTTGATCTCTTGTACAGCGTATTTTTAACATACGTGTAATTATACATTATCTTTTTTCACTAAAAGTTATATTCATTTCCTATGTCATTACAAACCTTTTATAGACACAGTTTTTGATAACTAAGATTCTTTCATGTTCTTTTTTTAAGAGGCTGGTTTTTTTTTGTCTTTTTTTCTGTGCTCACTTACTTTATTTCTTAAATTTCACCTATGAGTGAAATCATATGGTATTTGCCTTTCTCTGACTTACTTATTTATACTTAGCATTATCCACACTGTTGCAGTGGCAAGATTTCATTCTTTTTTATGGCTGAGTAATATTCCATTGTATATATATACCACTTCTTTATCCATTCATCTATTGAAGGACACTTGGGCTGCTTCCATAATTTGGCTATTGTAAATAATGCTACAATAAACATAAGGATGCTTATGTCTTTTTGAATTAGTGTTTTCACATTCTTTGGGTAAATACCCAGTACATGTAAGTCTATTTTTAATTTTTTGAGGAACCTCCATATGCTAATTCTGTTTTTAATTTTTTAAGGAACCTCCATACCATTTTCCACAGTGGCTGTACCAGTTTGCATCCCCACCAACAGGGCACGAGGGTTCCTTTTTCTCTACATCCTTGCCAACACTCATTTCTTGTGTTTTTGATTTTAGCTATTCTGACAGGCATGAGGTGATATCTCACTGTGGCTTTGGTTTGCATTTCCCTGATGATAACTGATGATGAGCATCTTTTCATGTGTCTCTTGGCCATCTGTATGTCTTCTTTGGAGAAATGTCTGTTCATATCTTCTGCCCATTTTTAATGGGATTGTTGTTTTTGGTGTTGAGTTGTATGTAAGTTCTTCATGTATTTTGGATACTAACCCCTTATGGGAGATATCATTTGCAAATATCTTTTCCCATTCAGTAGGTTGTCTTTTTGTTTTGTTGATTGTTTCCTTTGCTGTACAGAAGTTTTTATTTTAATGTAGTCCCAATAGTTTATTTTTGCTTTGGTTTCCCCTGTCTCAGGAGACATATCTAGAAAAATGTTGCTACAGCCAATGTCAGAGAAATTCCTGCCTGTGCGCTCTTATAGAATTTTATTTCTATCATGTTCTTAAGAAATTATTAGTTCAAGGGATT
>NW_022592649.1:0-3112 GCF_004348235.1 Phoca vitulina
GAGGGGGTCTCTGCACTGACAGGCGCCTACGTGTGTCTCCACGTGCCCGACCCCACGCCGCCCGCTGCTCTGCTCCCCCCTCTTCTCTGCACGGCTCGGGCAGGGCTGCACCTGCATTTGCACGCGGGCAAGAGTCTTGTGATCCGCTGCCCACGGCCCCACGTGGGCTCTAGTTCCTTCCACGTGTGCCGGGCCGTCAGGGTGCTCGTGTCCCTGCAAACACGGTCCCACTGAGCAGCCTGGGATTGGAGGCTCTGCACACAAGGATGTCCGCACGTCACACGCGGGGGCACGTCCATCACACTCGGTGCACAGAAGTCGACAGGTGCACATGCCTCACCCATGGGGGCGTACCTGTTGAACGCGGGGCACGGATGTCACTCACAGGGCATGTCTATCTCGTGCGGATGGACACACAGCACGTGGGAGCGTATCCTGCCTCACACGCGGGGTCACATCCGTCACACTCGGGTGTTCATATGTCACACACACGGGCATCCACATCACACGCTGGTTCATCCACACCACACTTAGTGTATATAGGTCACACATGGTTGTGTAGACAGCACACACGGTGTGTAGACACTGGGATAACCCCTGGGTGGGTCTAATGGACCAAAGGCAGGTCCATCTCAGCCTCTGACAGACCTTGCTCATCGCCCTCCTGAGAGTGACCCCCGCTGCTCTCCTCCCAATAATGCTCAGGTTTCCTACCAACACACGGTGACCGAACTTTCTGCCCTTTGCAACATTGATAAGGGAAAATAATATCACTTCGTATTGGAATGAGCATTTCTCCTGTACATGAACCCGGTCACCATGTCCCATGACTGTTGATCTCCTTTTCTGGCCGCTGTGAGCTGTCGGCTCATGTCCTCTGCCCGTGATTCTGTTTTTCTTATTAGCATGTAGGAGCTAGACTTGTATTAGTAAGATTAGCCTGTTTTCCAACAAAATAATATAAATAGTTTCCGGTTTGCCTTTCACCATTATCTCTGGACTATTAGCCCTGCTATTGTCCTCATGAAGTTGAACAGATGGACCATTTAAGGCTTACTGGTTTACCTCTGGCATCAAAAGATCACCCCCCACATCAAAGTGTGCTCCTAATTCTCTCTTGTTTCCTTCTAGAGCCTTCTTATTTCAGTGTTCGTGTGTGAGTCTGACACACAGGGAATGTGCTGGGGTCAGACCAGGAGGTCAGGTGCAGCAGGGCGGTCGGTAGCCTGGACGGGAGGGTCCGGGAGGCGTGAGACCAGGTCCTCCGACCCGTGAGCGTGTGGACAGGAGCAGTCACGTGACCTCCCTGCCTCCAGCCTTCCCTCTGGGACAGGGACATAATAGCCGTGCTGCCCTCCCAGAATAAGTGCTAGGGTTTCAGGAGAGGGAGGCTTCCCATCCCTGTGAGCCGCTCTCACGACCACAATGGTTATTCTCGACCAAGCACACCTGGGATCAGCCCGGCCTTCCCAGGACCCAGGATGGAGCCCATGTCTCTCCCCGAGCTGCCCCTCTTGGGGGCTCCTCCTGGGGTCACGGATGGGCCCCCGGGACACAGACACCCATGGTGTGACCCTATCGGTGTCCACGGGGAGTCAAAGTCCGGCCGGGGCCTTCCTGACCGAGAGGACTCTCCTGGCTGTGTCCACAGCAGCTGGCTTCCGTGGCCCCTGTCCCGTCCCCCGTCACCAGGTAGCCGAGACCCCCGAGCTGCTGGGCAGAGTGGTGGAGATGGAGGGAGGACCAGCTACGCGTTCTCCCACGCACGGCTGAGAACAATGTCTACTGTGCCCTGGACTTGGTGTGGGCACGTCCCCTCTGCTCAGCGGGTCGTCTCGTGATTGGAAAGTATTCTGTGCTCATCCAAAGTGATCCTACGGATCCTGGGGTTGATTCAAGTAGAAGTTCCAGGGGCACCTCCTCCCAAAAGTCAGCACCATCAAGGATGTGCATGCTCTCTCTGTGCGGCCACAAACACGATAAACCCGTGCACACACAGGACATCTGGGTAAATCGATCGGGGTTCCTGGTGGCCCGTAAAGGGCTGGACTTTGACTCTTCCTGTGACCGGGCTTCCTCATGAATTCATGCACAGAACAACAGTGTCCTGTCACACCCGGGTCCCCACCCCAGTCCAGGCGGCCAGGGCTCATCTCCTGTGGAAATGTGCAGAGTCTGGTGCACACAGGATGCTAACCCCGAGTCAGAGAAGCAGCCTTGTTCCAACAGGGGGGCTGTGCCTAGGGCTCCCTGAGGGATAGCAGTTCTGTCCACAGGGCGGCACCTGCCCGCCGGCTGCTCCCCAGGAATTCTGAGCCCACCCTGTCCCTCTCAGTGCCCCCCTGTGCATCAGAGGGGTCCGCCCCAGGGGGACAGGGAGACAGAAGCTGGCATTGCTGGTGACCATGGGCAGCACCTGCGCGGCTCCTGCCAGACGGTTCGTGCCCAGCTTCTCAGCGGCTCCCGCTGCACCTTGCTGTCCTGAGCGGGCTGTGCCGACCGGGGTCCACACACCGAGGCGGGAGCCGGGGTCCTGCAGCAGGTGCTCTGCAGACCCCGCTCAGGGGCAGAGACAGAGACGGCAGAGGCCAGAGGATTGCCGGGGGCCTCGAAGAGAGCATCCCCTCCCTCCTTGGAGGGCTGAGGCCAGGACCACAGAAAGGCCTGGGCTCTGGGTTCTGAAGGGGCCCCAAGCAGGCTCCCAGCTGTCAGTCGCTGTCAGGACGCAGGACGAGGACAGGACGGGAGGAAGACACAGAGCAGAGGTCTCAGAGAAGCGACAGGACAGTCCCGTCTGGGGGGAGACCCCCAATCCCAGAATGTCACAGCTGGAGGGTCTTCGAGGGGACCTTTCACAGAGGACGGGCTCCCTCGGGGGGGAACTTGTCCTGGGTCACACTGGGCAGAGCCGGACCTGGAGCCGGCTTCCCTCTCCCCCAGCCCAGTGCCTCCCCTGCAAGGAGCTGCCTTGCAGCCCTCCCCTCCTCCTGCCCTCCCCCTGCCCTCCCCTTGCCCAGGGCTCCTCCCTCCCAGCACTGCTGTCTGGTCACTGGGGTCTGAGCAGTTCTGGGTCTCACCCCCCAGCTATTGTCCTGGGAGAGGGGACTGCAGT
>NW_022592650.1:0-3112 GCF_004348235.1 Phoca vitulina
GATAAGAATTGGAAAGGAGCACCAGAGAGAGAGAGCAAGGTTCGCATTTGGACTGCCATGAGGAGCTAATACCATTGTTTATTTTATCATTAGGGAAGACAGTATATTTATTTTCCCAAGGTATCAAGAATCTGAGGAATAAAATAATCAAGATATAATAATCAATCATGGTTCTGTAAGACATAAGAGGAAAAAGAATATAAAATTGTGCAGTCTTAAAAATGAGTTGTGCCAATGCATGAAACAAGAAAATATCTCTCAACTATTGACCCCAGTATTTGGGGACTGGTATCCTTTATTTAGATGTATGCGGTGTCTTTGTTTACAGTTATTATCTGAGTTCTCTTTGCTAGAGTTAATAAACAAATTCAACTTTATTCTTGAGTCTGATGATTATGCCTTAAGGTCACACAGTATCATTTGAGAATTATTATATCATGCCCACATATATATCCCTAAAGGTCCTAACTTCATTTAATAAGGCCCAGGGTAATGAAGCTGGGGAACAGATAATTATTGAGCTGAAGCCTGGTCTCCTGACAAATCTCTTGCTCCAATGTCAACATTCAAAACTCCAACTTCCATTTCTGGTTCTTGTCCAGGTTTTGAAACTAATTATTTCTTTTGTTCACTTCTTTCTTAATACCTATGGGCTTTGATTATTCCCTTTACCAGCTTCCTTCATTAAGATGAATGAAAACAGACAATGCTACACTTCCAGATGACTTACCCTTTTGAACATCAAATAGAGACTTCGCTATATACAGAACTTTTTCATATATAAAGCTATTCCAAGAATATTATCATGTTTATCCTTTTAACAGAGTCCCTATTAAACTGACATTATGATACCCATTTGTGAGATTGAGAAATGGAGCATCCAGATAGTTAAGGCATTTGCCCAAGGTCACCTAGCTAGTAAGGGACAAAAGCAAAACTTCAACTTAAATGTTTTGATCAAGTCCAGCTCACGTTGAAGGCAGCGTAACGGTTCCCAAAATGATCTGTTTGGATATACTGCATGGCTCTAAATATAAAACTCCATGATCTATTCTGTCATCTGCTTTATGAAAACTTGGCTTCCACATTTTAATTGGCCCATTTCCTCTCACCAAATTTGCACACAGTGCAGAACATCAACCTACAGAGACAGTAAACAAATGAACCTAATGACGGCAAGCAAATGTTGGTATTATGCCTTCTGTGAAAAATTAATTTTCAGTTCCAAAATTTTGCATTAGTCATTTTACCAACAATTATTTGTGATATATAGAGGGCCCTTAGATATCATCTAACACGGCTTCCTAATTTTTGCAACAACAACAACAACAAAAAGTAGGAAGGACTCTCAGAAGGTAACCAGGCTAGTGAGTGGCAACACCAGACCTAGAACCCAGGCCACCCTGGTTATCAGCCCAGTGCTCTTTCCAACTGACCATAAGAAACTAAAGAACACAACAATTTCCCACAGCCTGCTGTCTAGAACATGATATTATGGTTATTAACCTTGGTTCTAGCTAGGAATTTGGTCTCAGAAATATTAATAATATTTTTCAATTGTATAGCAAATTTCCATTTACAGAATGTCCTCATATGCACTTGATCCTCAAGATCAAACTGTTCCTAGTCTGTCATTATATTATGCTCGTTTGGCAAATGAAGAGTACACTCAGTTTGAGTGATATGCCCAAGATCTTCCAATGGCAAGTATGCTACTCTTTCTGATTTTGTATGCTTCCTTTTCTGTAAACTAATAATAGGACTATCGGGGAAGATTGCATATCCATATAAGTAACCTGACTTGCCTAGCAACCTAAGTTCATGTTTAAATTTAAATTTGACATTATTTTCATTATAAAAGTCATCCATAATTATTAAAGTATCTAAATGGATAAAAATAAAATGTTCTTAAAAAATTAACTTTATTCCCAGCACTAAAAAACAACTGTTTTTAACATTTTGTGAAATTTCCATTTGATCTCTTGTACAGCGTATTTTTAACATACGTGTAATTATACATTATCTTTTTTCACTAAAAGTTATATTCATTTCCTATGTCATTACAAACCTTTTATAGACACAGTTTTTGATAACTAAGATTCTTTCATGTTCTTTTTTTAAGAGGCTGGTTTTTTTTGTCTTTTTTTCTGTGCTCACTTACTTTATTTCTTAAATTTCACCTATGAGTGAAATCATATGGTATTTGCCTTTCTCTGACTTACTTATTTATACTTAGCATTATCCACACTGTTGCAGTGGCAAGATTTCATTCTTTTTTATGGCTGAGTAATATTCCATTGTATATATATACCACTTCTTTATCCATTCATCTATTGAAGGACACTTGGGCTGCTTCCATAATTTGGCTATTGTAAATAATGCTACAATAAACATAAGGATGCTTATGTCTTTTTGAATTAGTGTTTTCACATTCTTTGGGTAAATACCCAGTACATGTAAGTCTATTTTTAATTTTTTGAGGAACCTCCATATGCTAATTCTGTTTTTAATTTTTTAAGGAACCTCCATACCATTTTCCACAGTGGCTGTACCAGTTTGCATCCCCACCAACAGGGCACGAGGGTTCCTTTTTCTCTACATCCTTGCCAACACTCATTTCTTGTGTTTTTGATTTTAGCTATTCTGACAGGCATGAGGTGATATCTCACTGTGGCTTTGGTTTGCATTTCCCTGATGATAACTGATGATGAGCATCTTTTCATGTGTCTCTTGGCCATCTGTATGTCTTCTTTGGAGAAATGTCTGTTCATATCTTCTGCCCATCTTTAATGGGATTGTTGTTTTTGGTGTTGAGTTGTATGTAAGTTCTTCATGTATTTTGGATACTAACCCCTTATGGGAGATATCATTTGCAAATATCTTTTCCCATTCAGTAGGTTGTCTTTTTGTTTTGTTGATTGTTTCCTTTGCTGTACAGAAGTTTTTATTTTAATGTAGTCCCAATAGTTTATTTTTGCTTTGGTTTCCCCTGTCTCAGGAGACATATCTAGAAAAATGTTGCTACAGCCAATGTCAGAGAAATTCCTGCCTGTGCGCTCTTATAGAATTTTATTTCTATCATGTTCTTAAGAAATTATTAGTTCAAGGGATT
>NW_022592651.1:0-3111 GCF_004348235.1 Phoca vitulina
AGTCCCCAGCGAAAGGCAAAACACGACTCCCCATGTGTTTCATCACGCTAGCACGGCAGCTCCACTTTTGCATGGAAGTCTAATAGCTAGCGTTCTAACTCGAAGAAACAACACTGTAGAGAAACCGTGCTTTGGCTACCGTCGACCTCTCTGTGGGTGAAGCAGTTTATGGTGTACTGTCGCTGAGAGCCTGGGGACGGTTTCAATATCGTAATATCGGGGAGACAGGCCGGTACAGAAGGCAGCTCTCAACTCACATCATGGTTATGGGGCTAGTACCGTTGCCCTGGGTGTGTGTGCAGGCTTAAAGACAGCCACCTAACTCGAAGGAAAAACACGGTAGAGGATCCCTGCTTCAGCTAAAACAGCCGCTCCTGAGGGTGGAAGCATTTGGTTGTGTGCGTGCGTGAGAGGACTGCAAGGGAGTCCAAAGTTTCTGCGAGTGAGACTCAGGCCCCAGCAAAAGGTAGAACACGACTCCCCGTGTGTTCATTTAGCTAGCACTGCGGCCCTACTTTTGCATGGAAGTCTAAGAGCTAGCGTTCTCCCTGGAAGAAACAACACGGTAGAGAAACCGTGCTTTAGCTACCATCCACCTCTCTGAGGGAGGAAGCACTTTCCAGGCTACCGTGGGTGAGAGCCTGAGGAACGGGTTCCTTACGTGAAACCGAGGGAGAAGGAGTCCGGGCCAGAAGGCTCCTCTCGACTCAGCTCTTGTTACCTGAACCTAACACTTTGGCTCCATGTGTGCATAGGAATGCTAAGGGTTCCACACTGATTTGGCAGAAAGAAGCCGGTCAAGAACCCCAGCTTCAGCTCATTCGCCTCTCCACAGGGTGGCAGCATTTTCAAGTCTGCTTGAGTGCAAACCTGGGGAAGGAGTCCCAGCAGAATTCGGAGGGAGAAATAAGCATGGGCAGAAGGCACCTATCGACTCAACTCTTGTTTCGGGAAACTAGATGGGCTCTCCCGTGTGTGCGTGGAGTCCTCAGTGCCATCCACGCAACGCAAAGGAACAAAACCGTAGAGAACCCGTGCCTCAGCAAAGATCGCCCTTCCTGAGCGCGCACTTCACCTATTGTGTGTTTTTGTGAAAGCATGAGAAATGGAACCCAAACGTAACTCGGAGTGAGAAGCAGGCCTGGAAGGAAGGCTGCTGTCGACTCACCTCTTGTTTGAGGAGATTAGCACTGCTGTAGCCTGTGTGCCTGGATGCCTAGTTACCAGGCTTCTAACACCAAGAATCAATCCTATAGAGTGACTGCGCTTGAGTTAACATTGCCGTTCCTGAAGCAGGAGGAATTTGACACTGCTCGTGTACGAGAGACCGGGCAAAGGGTCCCAGACGTGAAATGGAGTGAGAAACAGGCCGGTGCGGAAGGCAGCTCTCAAGTCACCTCTGGTTGATGAGGCTAGTACCCTTGCCCCGGGGGTGCCTGCAGGCCTAAAGCCAACCACCTAACTGAAAGGAACAACTCTGTAGGGAATTCCTGCTTCGGCTAAAAGAGCCATGCCTCAGGGTGGACGCATTTTGCTGTGTGCATGCGTGAGCGCACTGCAAGGGAGTCCAAAACCATTTTCCTTGTGAGACCCAGGCCCCGGAAGAAGCCAGAACACGACTCCCCACTTGCTCCATGAAGCTAGTACTGCGGCCCCACTTTTGCATGGAAGTCTAATAGCTAGCTTTCTAACTCGGAGAAAAAACACTGTAGAGAAACCGTGCTTTAGCTACCGTCGACCTCTCTGTGGGCGAAGCAGTTTAGGGTGTACTGTGGCTGAGAGCCTGGGGACGGTTTCCATTTCGTAATATCGGGGGAGAGAGAGGCCGGTACATAGGGCAGCTCTCAACTCACTACATGGTTATGGGGCTAGTTCCGTTGCCCCATGGGTGTGTGCTGGCTGAAACACAACCACCTAACTCGAAAGAAAAACTCAGTACAGAATCTGTGCTTCAGCTAAAACAGCTGCTCCTGAGGGTGGAAGCTTCTTTTGTGTGTGTGCGTGAGAGCACTGCAAGGGAGTGGCAAACCTAATTTGGAGGGAGCCTCAGGCAGCTGCAGAAGGCAGCACACGACTCCTCACTTATTTCGTGAAGCCAGCACTGCGGCCCCAATTTTGAATGGAGGTCTAATAGCTAGCGTTCTAACTCGAAGAAACAACACTGTAGAGAAACCGTGCTTTAGCTACCGTCGACCTCTAGACGGAGGAAGCATTACACGGAGTACCGTGGCTGAGAGCCTGGGGAACGGGTTCCATACGTGAAACCAAGGGAGAAATAGGTCCGGGCAGAAGGCACCTCTGGACTCAGCTCTTGCTACCTGAAGCTAACACTACGGCTCCATGTGTGCTTGGAATGCTATGTGCTCGACACTGACTGGGAAGAAACAAGCCTGTAAGGAATCCGAGCTGCAGCTCATTCGCCTACCAGGCTACTAACACCAAGAATCAATGCTGTAAATGTCCACGATAGCCAAACTGTGGAAAGAGCCAAGATGTCCATCAACAGATGAATGGATAAAGAAGATGTGGTATATATATACAATGGAATATTATGCAGCCATCAAAAGGAATATGATCTTGCCATTTGCAACGATGTGGATAGAATTGGAGGGTATTATGCTGAGCGAAATAAGTCAAACAGAGAAAGATATGTATCGTATGACCTCACTGATATGAGGAATTCTTAATCTCAGGAAACAAAATGAGGGTTGCTGGAGTGGGGCGTGGGGTGGGAGGGATGGGGTGACTGGGTGATGGACACTGGGGAGGGTGTGTGTTCTGGTAAGTGCTGTGAATTGTGCAAGACTGTTGAATCTCAGATCTGTACCTCTGAAACAAATAATGCAATATATGTTAAGAAAGAAAAAAAGAAGAAGAAGAATGTAGCAGGAGGGGAAGAATGAAGGGGGGGAAATCGGAGGGGGAGAAGAACCATGAGAGACAATGGACTCTGAAAAACAAACTGACGGTTCTAGAGGGGAGGGGGTTGGGAGGATGGGTTAGCCTGGTGATGGGTATTGAGGAGGGCACGTTCCGCATGGAGCACTGGGTGTTATGCACAAACAATGAATCATGGAACACTATATCTAAAACTAATGATGTAATGTATGG
>NW_022592652.1:0-3110 GCF_004348235.1 Phoca vitulina
CATTCAGGGATTTCAGCCCCAGGACTCGGCCCCTTCCGCATCCTTCACCCTCCACAAGGCCCCGCATCCTCGCCAGCCCAGTCCTTGTCTGCAACCAGTCCTCCCTCCAGACCCAGGAAATCCAGCTGATCCGGGGGCTGCAAAATCATTACAAGGTGGAGCAGAGCCAGCTCAATGGGGCTTGATTCTGGGTCCTGCAGCCCCACAGTGAGGAGAGGTGAGGCCAGGCAGGAGTGGGGAGAGGGCAGAGTGAACTCTCCCTGGGTGCCATGGCTCCCTGGTCAGCGCAGACCCTGTTGTGTGCTGGCCCCTAGGGCACCCAGACTCCTGCTCCCGGGCAGGCTCCGGGAGGGAGACCAGAGTGTGGCTCCTGCTAGCTCAGACGTGTCACTCTGTGTTGTATCTACAGCCTGTCCGACGAGCTGGACTCCCCCTCCTAGTCGGCCAGCAACACCTTCAGGGCCAAGAACAGGCCATCATGAAGCTCAGGGGCCAGTGTGTGGCTGGGCAGGCAGGGAAGGGCTCGCTTTCAGCTCAGGGAGTCTCTGGCTGGGCTAGCAGGGGCTCTGGAGGGGTGGCTTTCCAGCTTCTCTGCTGACCAGCCCTGGGACTGGAGCCATTTACCTCCCCTCTCTGGGCCTTGCTCTCCTCCTCTGTGCAATGGGGTGATGCTGAATGATCCCTCCCATGGCAGGAACATGTGGAGTGCTGGTGATTGACCTAAGCTGGGCACAGAGCCTGGATTGCAGAGTGCAGTGGGGGATGGTGAGCGGTGTCGGCAGTGAGCACCCCTCCCCCCAAAAGCAATCCAGCCCTTCCATGCAGCCCCCAGGCCCCTGGCTGGGAGCCCAGGAGCAGTGGCCGACCACACTCCTGACACCAGGCCCCTGTGTGTGGCTTTTCCTCAGGAATGGGGATGTGGTGGGGACCCCGTGACACGGGGCCAGCTCCTGTCTGTGATGGAAGGAGAACACAGACTTTCCCTGGGGTCCCCCAAGGCCACGTAAGAAGGGAGGAGGCTGCCCCTAAACGGTACATTGAAATTCTGCTTCTGTTAGAACCTGAGCGTTGGGGTTTGGTTCTTTCACTTGCTGGGCTGACGAGACACATACGCTCTCCATGACTCCTCCTCAAATGAAGAGCTCTTGCAGGTTCCCAGGCGTCCTGGACCTGGGGAGGGGAGAGGCGCCAGTCCCCTCCCTGGCTCCTGAAGGAGGCCTGCCCTCCCAAAGACAGGATGGGGCCAGGGATGGAGACAGCCCCTCACTGCTCCTGAGTGTGGGGCTGAGTGGGCCTTTCTCAGGCACAGCAACGCCCACTGAAGGCAGGGGGCTTCAGAAAGAACACCCTCATGGACCCGGTCCTGCTCCAGGACGGTGGCTGCCTTCCCCAGCTCCGGAGGAAGAGGGACATCCTCTGCTTCTTTGGGCAGTGGTCCTCTGACCCACGAGCAAGCACTGAAAAGTTTCTAGTCTGCCTCTGGAAGTGCACCAGCCAGTCACTGTCCACACACGAAGACGGACAACGTGCTAAGGAAGCGCAGGAGGTGATCCTGTGCAAATGGTCTGCGGGTCGGTGGGGCTGGCTGCTTCAGGGCACCCTTTCCCTGGATAGGAATCCTCCTGGAGTCTCGTCTCTGCCCTCGGAGCTCCCTTCCTGCTGGTTTCAGGACCAAGGGAGAGACTGTGGTGTGGTTTGGAAGGCTCCACCCCAGCCTCCTTCCTTCTGCACACATCACTGCTCCCCAGGAAGCAGGGGCTGTTGCTCCCACATGCCCTGCACAAGGCTAGTTTAAGGCACTCATTCCCTCCAAGGCCCAGCCGCTCTGGCTCCATCACATACATCGTGGCCACAGCTGCCTGGCTGGGCGAGGAGTTCAGGAGAGCTGTCCTTTCCCAGGATCAGGGTTCATATTCCTGGCCAGAGAAAGAAGTCCCATCTGTCCTCTGCTAGAGAAGGTGAATTCTTGGGCCGGGTGGCCCTCAGGTGCCTGAGGACATGGGGGTCCCCTGCAGGTCCCCTGGAGAGAAGGGTGTCGGGCACTCCTGTCTGGGAGAACAGTGAGCAGCAGCCATCCCAGGCCGCAGGTGCACCCATCACCTGGCAGTGCTTGGCCTCAGACTCACCCCCGGAAACTCTGGCCCGGTTTTTCACAGATGTGTTTTCAGGAGTGTTCAGCACAGCAGTGGTGGAGAGAGCAGGGAATGGAACAACACTAATGCCCAAGGAGATGGATGGTGGATCAGTCCGTTAAGCCGCTGACTCTTGATTTTGGCTCAGGATGTGATCTCATGGTGTGGGATCGAGCCCCATGTAGGGTCTGTGTTCAGGGGAGCGCGGGCTCACGATTCTCTTCCACCTCCTGCCTCTGCTACCATTCCCGTGCCACACTCTCTCTCTCTAAAGTAAATTAATAAAATCTTTATAAAAATGGAATCATACAGAGTGTACTTTAAAAAAATTGTAAAAAATGTGTCATATGATCTCACTGATATGAGTAATTCTTAATCTCAGGAAACCAACTGAGGGTTGATGGAGTCGTGGGGGGCGGGAGGGATGGGGCGGCTGCGTGATAGACATTGGGGTGGGTATGTGATATGGTGAGCGCTGTAAATTGTGTAAGACTGTTGAATCACAGACCTGTACCTCTGAAGAAAATAATACATTATATGTTAAGAAAAAAGAAGATAGTAGGCAGGGAAAAATGATGTAATGTATGGTGATTAACATAATAAAAAAAAGGAAAATTCAAGTTGTAAAAAATCATAACATTGATTTTGCCATTTTAACATTTTCAGTATAAAATCCGGTAGTGTTAAGTATATTTATACTGCTGTGATACATATCTTGAGAACATTTCATTTGCAAATCTGAAATTCTGTACCCATTATTTGTTTTTCATGTAGAAAGCATATTTATTTATTTACTTATTTATTTATGTTCAATTAGCCAACATATAGTACATCTTTATTTTTTGATGTAGTGTTCAATGACTCATTATTTGCATATAACACCCAGTGCTCATCACAACATGTCACCTTCTTAATACCTATCACCCAGATACCCCATCCCCCCACCCTCCTCCCTTCTGTAACCCTCAGTTAGGTTCC
>NW_022592653.1:0-417 GCF_004348235.1 Phoca vitulina
GATCTACCTTTGTATATATACAGTTCCAACCCTAATGATAGGAGTGGAAGCTAAAAAAAAAAAAAAAAAAAAAAAAAAGAGGTAGTAGTCAAGACATAGACGTAAAACCTAGCAAAGAGAAATTCTAGCAATGGGATTTAAAAGAGACTTCATTTTAGTAATGCCTACTTGAAATGGAATTAGGATATAATAGCAGGAAGTATATACTGGGCAATGAACTAGAAGTCTGAAATTGAGGGATGCAGAACAGGTGGAAGGGAAATAGGAGATGTATGGAAACTCTATGGACAAAGGCGTGATCCCAAAAAGAGGACATAATTTGGTATATCAGATATATTGCCAAATCATAAATGGAGTCTAAAAGTGATGTAGCCAGTTATCAATTTATTGCCTCTCATCTAAAAATCCATTCTTCAT
>NW_022592653.1:427-2681 GCF_004348235.1 Phoca vitulina
AGATATATATCAATGTACATATAAATGAATGTGCATATACAGACATACACAACATGTGTGTACATATATATGTGTGTGTATAAATGTGTATATGTATATATATGTGCTTGTGTGTATATACACACTCACAGCATGCTAGAAAACATTTTCTAAAATGTTAATGATGCATATATACTAGATTGAGACTACAGGTAACATGTTTTCCTATATACTTTTCTCAATTTCAAATGTTCCACAATAATATGTTTACAATAAATGGCTCCTGGGTGGCTTAATCAGTTAAGAATCCAACTCTTGGTTTCAGCTTGGGACATGATCTCAGGGTTTTGAGATCCAGCCCCCAATTCAGACTCTGTGCTTAGTGGTGAGTCTGCTTAAGATTCTCTCTCCCCTTCCCTCTGTCCCTCCTCTCGCTCATGCATTCTCTCTCTCAAAATAAATAAATCTTTAAAAAATAATAATATGTTTACAATCAGATAAGAAACAATAAATACTATTTTCCAAAAGTCAAAAAATAATAAAAGTTGATCCCATTTACAATTACACCCACAAGCATAAAATACCTAGGAATAAATCTAACCGAAGAGGAAAAGGATCTGTACTCAGAAAACTATAGAATACTCATGAAAGAATTTGAGGAAGACACAAAGAAATGGAAAAAGGTTCCATGCTCATGGATAGAAGAACAAATCTTGTGAAAATGTCTATGCTACCTAGATCAATCTACACATTTAATGCAATCCCTATCAAAATACCATCAACTTTTTTGGAAGAAATGGATCAAATAATCCTAAAATTTGTATGGAATCAGAAAAGACCCTGAATAGCCAGAGGAATGTTGACAAAGAAAAGCAAAGCTGGCGGCATCACAATTCCGGACTTCCAGCTCTCGTCATCAAGACAGTATGGTACTGGCACAAAAACAGACACATAGATCAATGGAACAGAATAGAGAGCCCAGAAATAGACCCTCAACTCTATGGTCAACTAATCTTTGACAAAGCAGGAAATGGAGAAAAGACAGTCTCTGCAACAAATGGTGTTGGGAAAATTGCACAACCACACGCAGAAGAATGAAACTGGACCATTTCCTTACACCACACACAAAAATAGACACAAAATGGATGAAAGGCCTAAATGTGAGACAGGCACCCATCAAAATCCTTGAGGAGAGAACGGTGGGAAAAAAAAGATGGTGGAGGATTAGGGAAAGCTATTCCAACTGGTCACCGGAATTGAGCTGGATATCTACCAGACCACTCTGAACACCCATGAAATCAGGCTGAGATGTAAGAAGATAGATCTGGATCTCTACAAACAGAATATTGCAAGTGGTTGGTTTCCAGGTATGAAGCAGGGAGCCATGATTCGCCGGGCACATATCCGAAGATAAACAGAAGGGGGAGGGAACCATGGGGATCCTGCACCACCAGTGAGCCATAGCCTCCTGCGCTGGGGACAGGGCACAGACTTGCAGACTGGTAGTGATGGGGAAAGGACTTTAGGGCAGCCCCCCTGGACTGAAACCTGGAGGAGTGGGGCCCGCGTGCGAACTGGGGGTGGCTGGCGGTTTTAGAAGCACAAAGGACAGAGATGTGTCCGAACCTGGAGGCAAGGACTGGGAGCGCAGCTGAGGGGCTCACAACCCAGGATGCTGCAGTTTATAGCAGCACAGATAGAAACGGAGATAGTGTGGCCTGGAGAGCTCACTGAAGTACAGACTGCGATCTCTCTGCTCTGAGGCAGTGGGTTTGAAATGATCTCTTCTGCTCTGACTGTCAGAAGAGATGCAGAAAGCCACCAGGGAAAGCTGCCAGAGAACAAAAGCCCCCAAAAAACAGTTTTCACTGAGCCCATCCCCCACCACCCCCCACAGAGGGCAGGGCAACTCTGCCCAAACAGGGTTGCCTGGGTAACAGCAAGGCAGGCCCCTCCCCCAGAAGACAGGCTGGGAGAACAAGAGGCCAGCAACCCTAAGGTCCCTTGCTTGGGTTGTGATCAATAATTTGGACTCTGTACATTCCCTCAACCTCCCCTCAACAGAATGACTAGGAGGAGAAACCCCCAAAATAGGAAAGACTCAGAGACTGTGACTTCTGCCATAGATTAACAAATGGATACAGACATAACCAAGATGTCGGAGATGGAATTCAGGGTAGCAATTGTGAAGACAATAGCTAGAATGGAGAAATCGATTAATGGCAACAGAGAGTCTCTAAGGGCAGAAATGAAAGCTGAATTGGCAGAATTTAAA
>NW_022592653.1:2691-3110 GCF_004348235.1 Phoca vitulina
CCATATGCTGTCTACAAGAGACTCATTTTGAACCTAAAGACACATCCAGACTGAAAGTGAAGGGATGGAGATCCATCTTCCATGCCAACGGACCTCAAAAGAAAGCTGGGGTAGCAATTCTTATATCAGACAAATTATCTTTTAAGCTAAAGACTGTAGTTAGAGACACAGAAGGACACTACATCACTCTTAAAGGGTCTATCCAACAAGATCTAACAATTGTAAATATCTATGCCCCCAAGATGGGAGCAGCCAACTACATAAGCCAACAGTTAACTAAAATAAAGAGTCATATTGGTAACAATATGTTAATTGTAGGAGATCACAATACTCCACTCTCAGCAGTAGACAGATCATCTAAGCAGAAAATCAACAAAGAAACAAGAGCTTTGAATGACACACTGGACCAGATGGACCTC
>NW_022592654.1:0-3108 GCF_004348235.1 Phoca vitulina
TACTGGACCTTGAGATGGAGAGATTATCCTGGTGAGTCCATTCTAATCACGTGAATCTTAAATGCCGAGGACCTTTCCCAGCTGTGGTCACAAAAAGATGTGACGACAAAGGAAAGGTCAAAGGAATGTGACATGAGAAGGACTTGCTCTGATGTTGTTGGCTTTGGTGATGGAGGAAGGGATGCCATGAGTCAAGGAAAACAGGTGGCCTCTAGAAGCTGGAAAAAATAAGGAAGTGAATTCTCTCCTATAGCCTACAGAAAGAAATGCACCTTGATTTTAGCCTCTGTGAGACCCGTGTTGGACTTCTGACCTACAGAATTGCAAGATAATAAACTTGTACAGTTTTAAGCCACTAAATTTGTGGTGATTTGTTACAACAGCAATAAGCAACTAATATCCCTGGCCATTGTCTTTTACTAGAATGTAGTCTTCAAGAAAGAGGGAATATTTCTTTTTCATCTCCATGCACGGTAACTAACACATACTTGTTGAATGAATAAATAGATTAATTAAATGAATGGATGAAAAAATTTGTGACTCATATCCAAAAGTTCATCTTGCAGTCTTCATAGGAAGTGTTTATTTTCCCTCTATGGGAATCACAAATGTGGAGAATCAAATAGAAATTGAAGCTGATGATCTCAAGTTTCTCTCTATGGGTCAGAAGGGAAAACCTTGGCTGAGAAAAATGTGAAAAATAAGCCCTCTTCTGCAAAGAGAGAAGAATTATGCCAAGCCAAGAGGACAATCAAAGATGCTAGCAAATCATAGAGCTGGGACAGCACTTACTCTTTATTTGAGCCTTCAGATGGGATGTGTTTTCAGTCAGCTGACATTTCCTATCCAATTTCCAGAAAGTTCCCGCTGTCACAAGCCTGGTAAAATACTGGGTCATCCACATCAACTCCAAAATGGTTTCTTTTCCGGTGCAGTCAGATTTTATGATTTACGCCCATTAATGGAAACTAGTAACTTTTCCAGAAGAAAAACGATGGCATGTTCTGAGGAATGTATCCTTTTTCAGGCAATTTGTTTTTGAAGAGAAGTTCAAGTTACTGATCAGATAATTCACTCTGTCTCTATGGGTTCAGCAATAGAATATCTTTAGTACTGAGAACCCACTAGTTAAAACTGGCGGCTCTTTTCACCTGGGATAATAAAGTAATTGTGCCACAAAATGAGCAGGCCACTGTAAGGAAGAAGTTAAAGAAGTATCATCTGAGACAGATGCAGAACCATTAAAATACAATAAAATGTATGCTGCAAAACAAGTTGTTTGAGGGCTAAAAAATGGGTCTTGACTATTTTCATGTAAAACTTTTGTTTCTATGCCATATCCTTAACCAAAGCCACATATGTATATACACGTGTGTATGTGTGTACACGTGTATACATATGTATGTATACATCAGCAGTAGCTAACATATAATTTCTTTTTTTTTTTTTTTTTTTCTGCTTGACCAAGGTTTAATGAAGTTAAAGTACACAATTTCCACATACTCTATTTTTCCATTCTTTAAGGCTCTAAATTTTGTTGGTGTAGCCTCACATAAAAGTCTAACTATTACAGAGATAAACCACACAATTTGATTAGGTTTCAATGGGTGGAAAACCATGTAGTCCAAATAAATGTAGAAATGATTGGTTTTGGGACCAATGGATAAAATACTCCCAGCTATAGCTGCACCCTTTCTACCTTCCTTAAAAGAATTTACAACACAGAAAGAGGCTGATAAAGCAGAAATGTCAATTAAAACATGTTTTCACTTCTGGGAATCATTCTGATTAAAACATATAATTCAGCTATGCTTAATTGCTATGTATAAAGCACTTTCTGAAATGTTTTCTATTCTTTGGGGTATGTTTTACTTTGTTTTTAAATGGAGGATCCGACTGTCCTTTTTTCAAAGCTCACAGAATCCTTATTTGTGGCCTACCATTGAATTTCCAACATTAAATATTCAATGCAGGGAGGTAAAGAAGATTTGCCCCTCCACGTTCCTGCGTTTGTAATGTACTGCCAGGAGCAGCGATGGAAATGCACATATTGATTCATGTGATCTGAGCTGCAATAGACATGTGTTATCTGAGATCACAGCCTGTCTTTCCCATCATCTTTTTTTTTTAGTTGTACATTCTTTTTTTTTTTATTTAAATTTTTTTATTGTTATGTTAATCCCCATACATTACATCATTAGTTTTAGATATAGTGTTCCATGATTCATTGTTTGTGCATAACACCCAGTGCTCCATGCAGAACGTGCCCTCCTCAATACCCATCACCAGGCTAACCCATCCTCCCACCCCCCTCCCCTCTAGAACCCTTAGTTTGTTTTTCAGAGTCCATTGTCTCTCATGGTTCTTCTCCCCCTCCAATTTCCCCCCCTTCATTCTTCCCCTCCTGCTACATTCTTCTTCTTCTTTTTTTCTTTCTTAACATATATTGCATTATTTGTTTCAGAGGTACAGATCTGAGATTCAACAGTCTTGCACAATTCACAGCGCTTACCAGAACACATACCCTCCCCAGTGTCCATCACCCAGTCACCCCATCCCTCCCACCCCACCCCCCACTCCAGCAACCCTCAGTTTGTTTCCTGAGATTAAGAATTCCTCATATCAGTGAGGTCATATGATACATGTCTTTCTCTGTTTGACTTATTTCGCTCAGCATAATACCCTCCAGTTCCATCCACGTCGTTGCAAATGGCAAGATCTCATTCCTTTTGATGGCTGCATAATATTCCATTGTATATATATACCACATCTTCTTTATCCATTCATCTGTTGATGGACATCTTGGCTCTTTCCACAGTTTGGCTATTGTGGACATTGCTGCTATAAACATCGGGGTGCACGTAGCCTTTCGGGTCCCTACTTTTGTATCTTTGGGGTAAATACCCAGGAGTGCAATTGCTGGATCATATGGTAGCTCTATTTTCAACTTTTTGAGGAACCTCCATACTGTTTTCCAGAGTGGCTGCACCAGCTTGCATTCCCACCAACAGTGTAGGAGGGTTCCCCTTTCTCCGCATCCCCGCCAACATCTGTCATTTCCTGACTTGTTAATTTTAGCCATTCTGACTGGTGTGAGGTGGTATCTCA
>NW_022592655.1:0-3107 GCF_004348235.1 Phoca vitulina
CTTCTTCCTAGAAACATCGCCAAAGGCAAGGGAAGCAAGGGCAAAAATGAACTATTGGGACTTCATCAAGATAAAAAGCTCCTGCACAGCAAAAGAAACAGTCAACAAAACCAAAAGACAACCGACAGAATGGGAGAAGATATTTGCAAATGACTTATCAGATAAAAGGCTAGTATCCAAAATCTATAAAGAACTTATTAAACCTAACACCCAAAGAACAAATATTTCAATCAAGAAATGGGCAGATGACATGAGCAGATATTTTTCCAAAGAAGACATCCAAATGGCCAACAGACACATGAAAAAGTGCTCAACGTCGCTCGGCATCAGGGAAATCCAAGTCAAAACCTCAATGAGATACCACCTCACACCAGTCAGAATGGCTAAAGTTAACAAGTCAGGAAACGACAGATGTTTGCAGGGATGCGGAGAAAGGGGAACCCTCCTTCACTGTTGGTGGGAATGCAATCTGGTGCAGCCACTCTGGAAAACAGTATGGAGGTTCCTCAACAAGTTGAAAATAGAGCTACCATACAATCTAGCAATTGCAGTACTGGGTATTTACCCCAAAGATACAAATGGAGGGATCCAAAGGGGACATGCACCCCGATGTTTATAGCAGCAATGTCCACAATATCCAAACTGTGGAAAGAGCCAAGATGTCCATTGACAGATGAATGGATAAAGAAGATGTGGTATATATATACAATGGAATATTATATAGCCATCAAAAGGAATGAGATCTTGCCATTTGCAATGACATGGATGGAACTGGAGGGTGTTATGCTGAGCGAAATAAGTCAATCAGAGAAAGACATGTATCATATGAACTCACTGATATGAGGAATTCTTAATCTCAGGAAACAAACTGAGGGTTGCTGGAGTGGTGGGGGGTGGGAGGGATGGGGTGGCTGGGTGATAGACATTGGGGAAGGTATGTGCTATGATGAGCGCTGTGAATTGTGCAAGACTGTTGAATCACAGATCTGTAACTCTGAAACAAATGATACAATATATGTTAAAAAAAAGAAGAAGAAGATAGCAGGAGGGGAAGAATGAAGGGGGGAAATCGGAGGGGGAGACAAACCATGAGAGACTATGGGCTCTGAGAAAAAAACTGAGGGTTCTAGAGGGGAGGGGGGTGGGAAGATGGGTTAGCCTGGTGATGGGTATTAAAGAGGGCACATTCTGCATGGAGCACGGGGTGTTATGCACAAACAATGAATCATGGAACACGACATCAGAAACTAATGATGTAATGTATGGTGATTAACATAACAATAAAAAATTAAAAAAAAAGAATTAATCTATTGCTGGCTGCTTGTTAGGGTCCACTCTCAACTCCTAGAGGTCACCTGCAGTTCATTACCATGTAGCCCTCTTGCAGGCCCTCTGGCAACATGGAGTTTACTTCAAAGCCAGCAAAGAAGGGTCTCTTTCTCCAGCATGCTAAAATGAAGTCTAATATGAAAAACACAATCATAGATTGACCTCTCATCAACTTTGCCCGATTACATCCAAATCAAGGGAATGGCATCCTATCACATTTGCCATATAACATAACCTTGTTAAAGACGTGATCTGTCATCTTTGCCATATTATACTGGTTAGAAGCAAGTCACAATTCCTTTTAACTTTCCAGGGAGAAGATTATACAAGGGCATGACCCATTGGGGGTCACCTTTGAGTGTGACCCTAATGCTCCAGGTTCCTCCCACATGCAGAATAACAAATCTCATTCCATTACAGCACCAGCTCAAGGCCCCAGATCTCATCATCTAACTCAGGTCCAGGTGAGAATGAAGCCCCTGGTTGTAATCCATTAGGTACAACTCCTGGGGGACAATTTCTCTTCATCGGTGGACCTGTGAAACCAGAGACAAGTTATCTGCCTCCAATATACCCAACTTACAATCCTGGGGCAGGCACAGGATAACTGCTATAAGTATTCTTCTTCAAAAAGGGGGAAAGTGGAAGGTGAAAAGGAGTCATTAATCCATGGCAGTTCTGAATTCCACTTGGGAAAACTCCAGCCAGAATTCCTTGATTACATTTCAAGGACTGGGAATAATCCATGTTCTCATTTTCACAGATGTGGACTGCTGTCCACCAGCTGTTATTTCCCTGACTGGTCCTCAGTGGCTCTGTTTTCTCTCTGGGATTCTTGGTTCTGTCCTCTGAGTCATCCTTTTTTCATGGAAGGTGGCACTGTTTGCGGGTGAGTAGCTTCATCAGACTGCTTCCTGCCAATGGCATTAGGGAAGCCTCATAGTCTCCTTTCATTTTGTACTTTCTCCTTTTGCTCCATGCAGCAGTATTTTTTCAAAACTTGTCTTCTGTGAATTTTATGGGCATTCACTCCAAAGACACAAGCCACATCTACTGATCTTTTCAAGTCAATCACTTCTCTGTGTTGGCCACGGCTGAGCTGTTTGAGAGATGACACCTGAGTGGAGTGGTGAGGCAAATCTTGAAGCTGTCGGGAGGGCCCTTTGTGGGACTGAATTTTCTAGCCCTTTGATCTTTCCAAAGTGCGTCTGCCACAGTGATACAACAATTGATACAGAGGACAGGCAAAGGGGAAACATGTATATGGGAATCCTTAAAGGAGAGAGGAAAGAATAAGATAACATTAAAATGGTTTCATTTTAAACTGCTTTCATTTTTGGGACGCCTGGGTGGCGTTGTTTGCACAGGCTCTCTTTCTCTGACAAAATCTTAAAAAAAAACCCAACAAAACAAAAACTCAAACCCTGCTTTCATTCTTGAAGGCAATGAGAGAGCCTTCTTTTTAAAATAATTTTAAAAATTTTAATTAATTAATTAACAGATAAAGTATTATTGGTTTCAGAGATACAAGTCTGTGATTCATCTGTCTTATATAATACCCAGTACTCACCGTGAGGGAGCATTCTTAAAGGCACTAAGCAGTTATCAGGTAGACTGCTCAGGTAATGGTCTCAGCTACCTTGAGTCACACAAAATTGAGAAAATATATTGAGGAAGTTCTATACAGCAACCTCCAATTGCTGCACAATAGATGTAGAAGAGAATACAATTAAAGAAATAATAGAAGACCCTTTCCTGAGTTAAAGGAGGACTTTAGT
>NW_022592656.1:0-3105 GCF_004348235.1 Phoca vitulina
TCTTTCTCTGATTGACTTATTTCGCTCAGCATAATACCCTCCAGTTCCATCCACATCATTGCAAATGGCAAGATTTCATTCCTTTTGATGGTACATCATTAGTTTTTGATGTAGTGTTCCATGATTCATTGTTTGCATATAACACCCAGTGCTCCATGCAATACGTGCCCTCCTTAATACCCATCACCATGCTAACCCATCCCCCTCCCCCACTCCCCTCTAAAAATAAGTCTTTTAAAACATAATGCTGGAGATGCTGATGGAAATGTAGGTGCAACGGTGATTGTGATGAAATCGGTCATACGCATTCAGAATGGTTTGAAGACCGAATTGATCAATTACCTGAAACCACTCATTATTGTAAAAAACCAGCTGCAAAGAAAACAAAAATATCATGTTAATTATTTAAAATTTGATTTCAGTGGCCTGACAATAACTATAAACTTCTTCCTTTAGATACAGTGTGTTTGGGGACACTAAAAGTTCTGACAAGAATGTTTATTCTATCTCAAACATCAGTTTTGAAATGTACAAAGACTACTATGGAAAGTATTGAATTTTTTAAAGCAAAGCAGGATGATATTCAAGTAACTCAGCAACATCAGCACAGGGTGGTGGGAGATGAAATCGCAAAAGTTGCAGAAGCCTTGTTTATAGTGGTTGGTTCAGTTGCCAAGGTTCAATTGTTCAAGTGATTGGTGAGACACCAATTACTGTTTGGCTGCCAGTCAAGTGATGCTGTCTGGGACAAAGCAAGGGAAAAAATTCTGAGGGGGCAACTCTGTCAAATACAATAATTTATCAAACAATGACAGATACGGCCCAGATGTAAAGCAGCATTTATGATCCTTAGCACAGAAAAGTCCATAATATCCCCTGGAGACTCTAAGATGAATTCCCCGATATTAGCATCTCAACTGATCTTTTGTCAGACAGATTTGAGAAAAGGAGCCCAAGGACGTATTGTTTGGCCAATCTTTGTTAACTGTTACAACTGGAGAAGAGATTTTAATATTATTGATAACTTCGAGATAAACAGTAACATGCGAGGGGTGTATTGGACTAGGCACAGATGGTGCTAAGGCGGTGCCATCCAGTAAGAACAAGTTGTGCCACGGATTCAAGCTGTCGTACTGGAAACAAGATCTACGCACTGTTTCGTGCATGAGGAAAGCTTTCACCCTCGGAGATGGTTTTAAAAATTTAAGGAAAAAACCTATTCAAGCTATAAAGATTGTCAACCACATTAAGGACAAGCAAATTGAATTCTCTATTTTTTCTAGCCTTAGAGAAAATATTCACATCGATTGCATACAATTACTGTTTTCTGCAGTAACCTGAAGAAAAACTCCATGTCTTTGGTGATAAAATCTACACAATGAGTCAAAGCATGTGTGTAAATTAGATCGGCTTTGCAAATCAGCATCTTAATGATACATTTTCCCTCCTTTGATAAACTAAACTTATCTTTCAAGGGAAGTGAACTTTATTATTCCAGGTGAAATTGAAAATGAATGTGATCGTTGCAGATCTGATTCTTTGGGACGCATACCCTGATTTGAATGAGTTAGATTATTATATTGGTGTGAATAACCTTATAGACAGTTCTTTGAAAGAAGTAACTAAAAATATTCTGAAAATGATGAATATTCACTAGGTAAATATCTCCATAAATACTTGGCCAAAGAGAATGACTAGTGAGTGGGTAAGCTCTACATTTTTCATTATCCTTGACATATTTTATATTAAAATACATTCTGCAAATGGCTTCTTTCGGACGTTCACTGAGCTAACATTACTTACAGAATTTTTTTACACTGTGATCTATGCAAATGGTTCATATTATGTTTATGTTAGGATATTTGTAGTGATTGTTTTGGGGTTATTACTTATAGCCAATTTTTTGCAAATTTTTCAGAGACACTTGAAAAATGATTCTCCTCTTTGTAAGGTATAGAACTCATGATATAACTATTAAATAAAATTTATTAATGATATTATTCATGTCCTCTGTATATCCATATTCACTTTTATCTGCTTGTCCTTTCAAAGATTGAGAAAGCTTTAGTAAAGTTTCTCACCATTTTTGTTTTTTCTCTTTGTCTTTTTTATATATTTATAAATACTTAGATACTAAGTTATTTAGCATTTTAAGGTTACAATTATACCTTCATCATAGACTGTAGCCATCTTTATAACAAGTTAAAATTCTTGTTCTATAAATAAATGTCCAACATTTTCCTTTCATTCACTCTGAGTTATGTTTTGTCATGTGTGTGTCTTATAGATCTTTTGTATGTAGCAAGTAGGTTTTCATTTTCTTGACCAAATTTGGGAAATCTTTTTATTTCAATAATGGATTTCCTCTATTCATTTTTATGTCATTGTTTATGGACTGGCCTTCCTTCCCACTCTTTCCCTCTTTCTCTTTTTTTCTTTTACTCTTTAATTTTATTTGCTTCTTCCTGTTTCATTTTTTTTTAAGATTTTACTTATTTATTTGAGAGAGAGAGAGAGAGCAAGAGAGAGCACAGGTGGGGGGAGGGGCAGAGAGAGAGAGGGAGAGGGAGAAGCAGACTCCCTGCTGAGCAGGGAGCCCAATGCAACATGGGATTCGATCCCGGGACCATGGAATCATGACCTGAGCTGAAGGCAGACATTTAACGGACTGAGACACCCACCCTTCTTCCTATTTTTTTTTTCATTTTCCTTTTATTTTATTATCTGAGATTTCTCTTATTTATTTTCTTCTCTAGTAATTGTAAGTTGCAAGGTTGTATTTGGACAACCAACCATTAAATTTTTTTTATTATGTTGTTAATCACCATACATCATTAGTTTTTGATGTAGTGTTCCATGATTCATTGTTTGTGTATAACACCCAGTGCTCCATTCAATACGTGCACTTCTTAATACCCATCACCAGGCTAACCTATACCCCCACCTCCCTCCCCTCTAGAACCCTCAGGTTTTTTCTCAGAGTCCATGGTCTCTCATGGTTCGTCTCCCCCTCTGATTTCCCGCCCTTCATTTTTCCCTTCCTACTATCTTCTTCTTTTTTTTTTTTAACATATAATGTATTATTTGTTTCAGAGGTACAGGTCT
>NW_022592657.1:0-3105 GCF_004348235.1 Phoca vitulina
TCTTTCTCTGATTGACTTATTTCGCTCAGCATAATACCCTCCAGTTCCATCCACATCATTGCAAATGGCAAGATTTCATTCCTTTTGATGGTACATCATTAGTTTTTGATGTAGTGTTCCATGATTCATTGTTTGCATATAACACCCAGTGCTCCATGCAATACGTGCCCTCCTTAATACCCATCACCATGCTAACCCATCCCCCTCCCCCACTCCCCTCTAAAAATAAGTCTTTTAAAACATAATGCTGGAGATGCTGATGGAAATGTAGGTGCAACGGTGATTGTGATGAAATCGGTCATACGCATTCAGAATGGTTTGAAGACCGAATTGATCAATTACCTGAAACCACTCATTATTGTAAAAAACCAGCTGCAAAGAAAACAAAAATATCATGTTAATTATTTAAAATTTGATTTCAGTGGCCTGACAATAACTATAAACTTCTTCCTTTAGATACAGTGTGTTTGGGGACACTAAAAGTTCTGACAAGAATGTTTATTCTATCTCAAACATCAGTTTTGAAATGTACAAAGACTACTATGGAAAGTATTGAATTTTTTAAAGCAAAGCAGGATGATATTCAAGTAACTCAGCAACATCAGCACAGGGTGGTGGGAGATGAAATCGCAAAAGTTGCAGAAGCCTTGTTTATAGTGGTTGGTTCAGTTGCCAAGGTTCAATTGTTCAAGTGATTGGTGAGACACCAATTACTGTTTGGCTGCCAGTCAAGTGATGCTGTCTGGGACAAAGCAAGGGAAAAAATTCTGAGGGGGCAACTCTGTCAAATACAATAATTTATCAAACAATGACAGATACGGCCCAGATGTAAAGCAGCATTTATGATCCTTAGCACAGAAAAGTCCATAATATCCCCTGGAGACTCTAAGATGAATTCCCCGATATTAGCATCTCAACTGATCTTTTGTCAGACAGATTTGAGAAAAGGAGCCCAAGGACGTATTGTTTGGCCAATCTTTGTTAACTGTTACAACTGGAGAAGAGATTTTAATATTATTGATAACTTCGAGATAAACAGTAACATGCGAGGGGTGTATTGGACTAGGCACAGATGGTGCTAAGGCGGTGCCATCCAGTAAGAACAAGTTGTGCCACGGATTCAAGCTGTCGTACTGGAAACAAGATCTACGCACTGTTTCGTGCATGAGGAAAGCTTTCACCCTCGGAGATGGTTTTAAAAATTTAAGGAAAAAACCTATTCAAGCTATAAAGATTGTCAACCACATTAAGGACAAGCAAATTGAATTCTCTATTTTTTCTAGCCTTAGAGAAAATATTCACATCGATTGCATACAATTACTGTTTTCTGCAGTAACCTGAAGAAAAACTCCATGTCTTTGGTGATAAAATCTACACAATGAGTCAAAGCATGTGTGTAAATTAGATCGGCTTTGCAAATCAGCATCTTAATGATACATTTTCCCTCCTTTGATAAACTAAACTTATCTTTCAAGGGAAGTGAACTTTATTATTCCAGGTGAAATTGAAAATGAATGTGATCGTTGCAGATCTGATTCTTTGGGACGCATACCCTGATTTGAATGAGTTAGATTATTATATTGGTGTGAATAACCTTATAGACAGTTCTTTGAAAGAAGTAACTAAAAATATTCTGAAAATGATGAATATTCACTAGGTAAATATCTCCATAAATACTTGGCCAAAGAGAATGACTAGTGAGTGGGTAAGCTCTACATTTTTCATTATCCTTGACATATTTTATATTAAAATACATTCTGCAAATGGCTTCTTTCGGACGTTCACTGAGCTAACATTACTTACAGAATTTTTTTACACTGTGATCTATGCAAATGGTTCATATTATGTTTATGTTAGGATATTTGTAGTGATTGTTTTGGGGTTATTACTTATAGCCAATTTTTTGCAAATTTTTCAGAGACACTTGAAAAATGATTCTCCTCTTTGTAAGGTATAGAACTCATGATATAACTATTAAATAAAATTTATTAATGATATTATTCATGTCCTCTGTATATCCATATTCACTTTTATCTGCTTGTCCTTTCAAAGATTGAGAAAGCTTTAGTAAAGTTTCTCACCATTTTTGTTTTTTCTCTTTGTCTTTTTTATATATTTATAAATACTTAGATACTAAGTTATTTAGCATTTTAAGGTTACAATTATACCTTCATCATAGACTGTAGCCATCTTTATAACAAGTTAAAATTCTTGTTCTATAAATAAATGTCCAACATTTTCCTTTCATTCACTCTGAGTTATGTTTTGTCATGTGTGTGTCTTATAGATCTTTTGTATGTAGCAAGTAGGTTTTCATTTTCTTGACCAAATTTGGGAAATCTTTTTATTTCAATAATGGATTTCCTCTATTCATTTTTATGTCATTGTTTATGGACTGGCCTTCCTTCCCACTCTTTCCCTCTTTCTCTTTTTTTCTTTTACTCTTTAATTTTATTTGCTTCTTCCTGTTTCATTTTTTTTTAAGATTTTACTTATTTATTTGAGAGAGAGAGAGAGAGCAAGAGAGAGCACAGGTGGGGGGAGGGGCAGAGAGAGAGAGGGAGAGGGAGAAGCAGACTCCCTGCTGAGCAGGGAGCCCAATGCAACATGGGATTCGATCCCGGGACCATGGAATCATGACCTGAGCTGAAGGCAGACATTTAACGGACTGAGACACCCACCCTTCTTCCTATTTTTTTTTTCATTTTCCTTTTATTTTATTATCTGAGATTTCTCTTATTTATTTTCTTCTCTAGTAATTGTAAGTTGCAAGGTTGTATTTGGACAACCAACCATTAAATTTTTTTTATTATGTTGTTAATCACCATACATCATTAGTTTTTGATGTAGTGTTCCATGATTCATTGTTTGTGTATAACACCCAGTGCTCCATTCAATACGTGCACTTCTTAATACCCATCACCAGGCTAACCTATACCCCCACCTCCCTCCCCTCTAGAACCCTCAGGTTTTTTCTCAGAGTCCATGGTCTCTCATGGTTCGTCTCCCCCTCTGATTTCCCGCCCTTCATTTTTCCCTTCCTACTATCTTCTTCTTTTTTTTTTTTAACATATAATGTATTATTTGTTTCAGAGGTACAGGTCT
>NW_022592658.1:0-3105 GCF_004348235.1 Phoca vitulina
CTACATGAAAAACAAACACCAAAGTAAACAAATAGAAAAACTGAACCTGGAGGAAACTGTTATTTTTTTTTTTTAAATTAATCTCTCATAGGTAATACCCAAAAATGTTCAAGAAGACATGTGATCTAGAAAGAAGAACAGAATGTAATGAAAAAAGGAAAAATCAGAAAATGATAAAACTTTCTTAAAAATTAAAAGCATGATTGAAAAAAATAAAAATTCAATCAGAAGTTTAAAATACAAAGCTGAGGAAATCTTCCAGAATGTGGAACAAGAAACAGAGATAAACATATAGAGAGAATCAATCTAAGAAGTCAAACATCTGACTAATAGGAATACTAGAGAGAATAGAGAAAACAAAGGAAAGATTATTATCAAAGTAGTAATAGATGAAAATTGCCCAGAACTTAAGATATAAAAATTTAAGAGGATCTAACAGTAACAGAGGATCCATGTTTAAACACATCTTTATGAAATTTCAAAAACAAAAAGGAGAGAGAAATCTAATATCTGAGAAAGAGAGAAAGGACAAACAAAACACAGAACCTACAAAGGAACAAGAGAGTCAGACTACTGTCAGATTTCTCATTAGAAGTAGAAGCTAGAAGACAGTTGTGCAAGATTTTCAAAATACTGAAGGAAAATATTTTGATCCTAAAAAACTATACACTGACAAATTTTCAGGTAAATGTAAAAGGAAAATAAATCCATTTTCGGACATGTAAGGCCTCAGAAAGTCTACTTATATTCTGCAGAAGTTGCTTGAAGATATTTCCCAGCAAAATATGAGTGAAAACCAGGAGAGAAGATATAAGATATAAAGAACAAACAACAAACCAAAAAATACATGAAAAGAAATCTCAGGATGATAGCCTACAAAGCAATCTGTGCAAATTATAACCAGAATCATTTGGATCCAGGAATATCTTGAAGACAAAAAAAAAAAAAAAAAGGAACGGATTATAAGTATTAGAAAAAATAGACAAAAAGCAATAAATTATTACAGATATAATAAAGCAAGCATGTATTTCTTAAGGGGGAGATGGCAATCATAAACCCCATGGTGGGGGGAGATGTATAGGAAAGAAATGGCCTAAAACAAATTAAAATAAAATATAATAACTGAGCAATTGATGGAGTCTAAAGAAAGAGGTCTCTTCAGTTTTATTTTTCATGTTAAGTGATGGCATTGAAAACATAGAAAATGAAATGTAATCATAGCACATATTGGCTCTCCAATGAATAATATTTACATATAGAGAGCAATACATGTAATGGCCAAGGGAACTATGGTAGAATGCAAAAATGGTCCCAATCCTCCACCTTTCACAGTAAGCACACTATTAAAACGTAACTTCGCAGCAACTCCCAACAAGTGAAGTCTATTTCCTTTCCCCTTGAACCTGGGCTGATTTTGTGACTTCTTTCACCAATAGAATGCAGAAGTGACAGCGTGCTATTTCCAAGCCTAGGCCTCATGAAGCCTGACCTGCTTCTGTTCTCTCTCTCGCTCTCAGAATTCTGCCAGCAGTCATGTGAATAAGACCAGGCTAGCACTAGGTGATGAGATACACATGGCTAGTCTTCTCCTTGTCCCCAACCAATATCCATCTAACCTGCAGAAGCTGGGCTGCCTTACTGCCCACAGAGGCTGGGGCAAACCTGCCAAACCCCAAAGAACTGCTCAGCTAAGGCCAGCCCAAAATTTCTGGCCCATAGAGTCATGAGGTAAAGAAATGGTGCTGTTTTAAGTCACTGGAATTTGGGTGCGGTTTGGTACACAGCAGAAGCTAATTCAAACAGAAATGTACTCCTGAGCAGGACTACACTAATGCAAATCGTTGACTACCACTTTTAGCTATGTGACTTTGAGCAAGTTAGTGAACTTGCCAACACCTCAGTTTCCATATCTGTAAAATATTTTTTGAGAACTGATTTATGTAAATACGTGTGTAAAGAAATTTGAGCTATTGTATGTAAAGCAATTAGAATGGTGCTTGGCACATTGTAAGTAGTCAATTAGCTATTATTATTTAAAACAAACAAAATTTCAATGGTATTTATTAATTTCCAACATCTAGAATTACCCACAAAATACAGACAACTTAACAATAGCTATAGAATGGAATGAAAATGTTAACAGTCTTGTGAAAATGCAGCTATCAGAAGCTGGGAGGTAGAAAAAGAAAAGAACAGGTGGAAGGAAGGGTGGGGGGTTAATATATTCATCATATAAAGTGAGGAGTCAAGAGATATTGTCTAAAACTAAAAACAAAGAAATAGAACAAAAATATATAGAGGTTATATGAGAATGTGTCTTTACAAAGGTAACAAAATGAGAAACTGAATGGTGATATAATTTTCCAAAAATTAAGAAAATGGGGAGAAATAAAGGTGGGAGATGGAGTGCCCATATATCCTCATACATTAACTCATATATCCCCATATATCATCTATTATCTGTCATAACAAGGAGAATACAGATAAAGTTTAAAGATGAAAACTCAAGAATTTGTGCACAACGCATATTTACTTAGGGATATAAAACAAAAAGCACAGGTTGCCTCTGCAGCAGACTGGAATGGGAGATGAACAATGAAAATTCTTCTATCCTATTAGTTTTCTTAACTATGTACACATAATTTTGATAATTTTTTTCTTTTTTATTGAAGTAAGGTACAAAGAAGATTCCCCAAACTATCCATACTGCCCAGATTTAGGTTTAAAAATATGTTTTTCAAAATAAAAATCTGGTAAAGTTTTATAATATTCATAAAAGGTTGAAAACCTTCATGAAAGCAACTTAAGACTTTTTTTTTTTTTTTAAGATTTTATTTATTTGACAGAGACAGACACAGCAAGAGCAGGAACACAAGCAGGGGGAGTGGGAGAGGGAGAAGCAGGCTTCCCGCCAAGCAGGGAGCCCAACGTGGGGCTAGACCCCAGGACCCTGGGACCATGACCTGAGTTGAAGGCGGACGCTTAACTACTGAGCCACCCAGGCACCCCAAGAAATTTCTTAATAAATGACTTAAATCTTTGCTTACTGGGGATTCAGAAAGTTAAACTTCTGGATCCTAAGTGAGGTGCATTTCATGCCCAAAA
>NW_022592659.1:0-3104 GCF_004348235.1 Phoca vitulina
TTGATCTATGTGTCTGTTTTTGTGCCAGTACCATACTGTCTTGATGATGACAGCTTTGTAATAGAGCTGGAAGTCCGGAATTGTGATGCCGCCAGCTTTGGTTTTCTTTTTCAACATTCCTCTGGCTATGCGGGGTCTTTTCTGGTTCCATACAAATTTTAGGATTATTTGTTGCATTTCTTTGAAAAAAGTGGATGGTATTTTGATGGGGATTGCATTGAATGTGTAGATTGCTCTAGGTAGCATTGACATCTTCACAGTATTTATTCTTCCAATCCATGAGCATGGAACGTTTTTCCATTTCTTTGTGTCTTCCTCAATATCTTTCATGAGTATTTTATAGTTTTCTGAGTACAGATCCTTTTCCTCTTTGGTTAGATTTATTCCTAGGTATCTTATGGTTTTGGGTGTAATTGTAAATGGGATCGACTCCTTAATTTCTCTTTCTTCTGACTTGTTGTTGGTGTATAGGAATGCCACTGACTTCTGTGCATTGATTTTATATCCTGCCACTTTACTGAATTCCTGTATGAGTTCTAGCAGCTTGGGGGTGGAGTCTTTTGGGTTTTCCACATAAAGTATCATATCATCTGCAAAGAGTGAGAGTTTGACTTCTTTGCCAATTTGGATGCCTTTTATTTCTTTTTGTTGTCTGATTGCTGGGCTAGGACTTCTAATACTATGTTGAATAGCAGTGGTGATAGTGGACATCCATGCCGTGTTCCTGACCTTAGGGGGAAAGCTCTCAGTTTTTCCCCATTGAGAATGATATTCGCTGTAGGTTTTTCATAGATGGCTTTTATGATATTGAGGTATGTACCCTCTATCCCTATACTCTGAAGAGTTTTGAGCAAGAAAGGATGCTGTACTTTGTAAAATGCTTTTTCTGCATCTATTGAGAGGATCATATGGTTCTTGTTCTTTCTTTTGTTAATGTATTGTATCATGTTGATTGATTTGTGAATGTTGAACCAACCTTGCAGCCCAGGGATAAATCCGACTTGGTCGTGGTGAATAATCCTTTTAATGTACTGTTGAATCCTATTGGCTAGTATTTTGGTGAGAATTTTTGCATCCATGTTCATCAGGGATTTTGGTCTGTAATTCTCCTTTTGGATGGGGCCTTTGTCTGGTTTTGGGATCAAGGTAATGCTGGCCTCATAAAATGAGTTTGGAAGTTTTCCTTCCAGTTCTATTTTTTGGAACAGTTTCAGAAAAATAGGTATTAATTCTTCTTGAAATGTTTGGTAGAATTCCCCTGGGAAGCCATCTGGCCCTGGGCTTTTGTGTTTTGGGAAATTTTTGATGACTGCTTCAATTTCCATAGTGGTTATAGGTCTGTTCAGGTTTTCTATTTCTTCCTGGTTCAGTTTTGGTAGTTGATACATCTCTAGGAATGCATCCATTTCTTCCAGGTTATCTAATTTGCTGGCATAGAGTTGCTCATAATATGTTCTTATAATTGTTTGTATTTCTTTGGTATTGGTTATGATCTCTCCTCTTTCATTCATGATTTTGTTGATTTGGGTCCTTTCTCTTTTCTTTTTGATAAGTCTGGCCAGGGGTTTATCAACCTTGTTAATTCTTTCAAAGAACCAGCTCCTAGTTTCGTTGATCTGTTCTACTGTTCTTTTGGTTTCTATTTCATTGATTTCTGGTCTGATCTTTATTATTTCTCTTCTCCTGCTGTGTTTAGGCTTTATTTGCTGTTCTTTCTCCAGCTCCTTTAGGTGTAGGGTTAGGTTGTGTACTTGAGACCTTTCTTGTTTCTTGAGAAAGTCTTGTATTGCCATATACTTTCCACTTAGGACTGCCTTTGCTGCATCCCAAAGATTTTGAATAGTTGTGTTTTCATTTTCATTGGTTTCCATGAATTTTTTTAATTCTTCTTTAATTTCCTGGTTGACCCATTCATTCTTTAGTAGGATGCTCTTTAGCCTCCATGTATTTGAGTTCTTTCCAACTTTCCTCTTGTGATTGAGTTCTAGAGTCAAAGCATTGTGGTCTGAAAATAGGCAGGGAATGATCCCAATCTTTTGGTACCGGTTGAGACCTGATTTATGACCTAGGATGTGATCAATTCTGGAGAATGTTCCATGGGCACTAGAGAAGAATGTGTATTCCGTTGCTTTGGGATGGAATGTTCTGAATATGTCTGTGAAGTCCATTTGGTCCAGTGTGTCATTTAAAGCCTTTATTTCCTTGTTGATCTTTTGCATAGACGATCTGTCCATTTCAGTGAGGGGGGTGTTAAAGTCCCCCACTGTTATTGTATTGTTGTCAATGTGTTTCTTTGCTTTTGTTATTAATTGCCTTACATAATTGGCTGCTCCCATGTTAGGGGCATAGATATTTACAATTGTTAGGTCTTCTTGTTGGATAGACCCTTTAAGTAGGATATAGTGTCCTTCCTCATCTCTTATTACAGTCTTTGGTTTAAAATCTAATTTGTCTGATATAAGGATTGCCACCCTAGCTTTCTTTTGGTGTCCATTAGCATGGTAAATGGTTTTCCACCCCCTCACTTTCAATCTGGGGGTGTCTTTCTTTCTAAAATGAGTCTCTTGCAGACAGCATATCGATGGGTCTTGTTTTTTAATCCACTCTGATAGCCTCTGTCTTTTGATTGGGGCATTTAGCCCATTTACATTCACGGTAACTATTGAAAGATATGAATTTAGTGCCATTGTATTGCCTGTAAGGTGACTGTTACTGTATATTGTCTGTGTTCCTTTCTGGTCTATGTTGCTTTTAGGCTCTCTCTTTGCTTAGAGGACCCATTTCAATATTTCTTGTAGGGCTGGTTTCATGTTTGCAAATTCCTTTAGTTTTTGTTTGTCCTGGAAGCTTTTTATCTCTCCTTCTCTTTTCAATGACAGCCTAGCTGGATATAGTATTCTTGGCTGCATATTTTTCTCATTTAATGCTCTGAATATGTCCTGCCAGTTCTTTCTGGCCTGCCAGGTCTTTGTGGATAGGTCTGTTGCCAATCTAATGTTTCTACCATTGTAGGTTACATATCTCTTCTCCCGAGCTGCTTTCAGGATTTTCTCTTTATCTCTGAGCCTCGTAAGTTTTACTATTAGATGTCGGAGTGTTGACCT
>NW_022592660.1:0-3103 GCF_004348235.1 Phoca vitulina
GATAAAAACTGAAGTGTGAGATGAGAAAACTTCTGAGAAAATGCTTTTATTTTCTGCTTTTAGAAATCAAAAGAATGTCTATGGGGCACCAGAGTGGCTCAGTTGGTTAAGGTCTGCCTTCGGCTCAGGTCATGATCCCAGGGTCGTGGGATTGAGCCCCTCCTCAGGCTCCCTGCTCAGCAGGTTGCTTGCTTCTCCCTCACCCTCTCCGGTTCCCCCTGCTTGTGCACTCTCTCTCTCAGATAAATAAATAAAATATTTTTTAAAAATCAAAAGAATGTCTAATTACTAGGTGCTATCCCAGTTATATACAGCAAGTTTTAGAACAAGAAAAATTTTGATACGCTACTTGTTAACTTTATTTCAGAAAGTGGTAAAATAGCTGTGGAATATAGACCCTGTGAAGAGATTACAGATGCCAGAACCGAAGAGGAGCTACAGGATTTAATTCAAGTATGTGGAGATTAGAGCTCGAGGATTCCACAGCCAGTGTAGCCATAATTTAAAGCAACCGGCAGGATTTGGAAGACTTGGGCACGTACATGTAGCTCTGTCATCCTTTGGGAAATGGAAAACTCTGAAACTGCTTCTGAGTGCAGAGAATTTCTGGGGCTTTTCCTGAAGTCCTGGCCCTTGGCTCTGACCCCTTATTTAAAATTTGGAGAGCAAATTGCATCAGAATACTCCTACTGTTGTGGCCATAGGAGAGGACACAGCCTTTTAGAGCTCCCCTCAAACAGAATCTCAAGGATTTGGGAACAGAGTAACTCTGGCCTTAAGTGAGATTATGCTACCGTGCTTGAAAACCATTATGCCTTTCAAATAAGGTGTATTACCCAGATGTCAGCATCTCATACATATCTTGTATGAAATATTTTGCTGAAGAACTTTTCTGTAAATTTTTTTTTTTTTTTTTTTTTTTTTTTTTTTTTTTTTTTTTTTTTTTAGAAATTACTTTGGCAACTTAGGATGTGTTTCATGTCATTGAAAACTTAATTTGGGGCTAGATTTCTGATTATTTCACTCACTCCAAAGCTGCAAAGTTTGTTTGTTTTGAAGGGAAGAGTGGAGAAAGGAAAGATGGTTACTTTCTGAAAAAGTATTTGAAGTTTTTTTTGTGTGCAAAATAATTATTTTAATTCAATTTAAATCAAGCCAGTCAAGGAAACTTCAGACTTATCCAAGTTTACACCTTAAGAAGTCTAGCTTCCTGTGAAATGTGAAAGAGATTCCGTATTGATGCTAAAGATTTCAGAAACCTGATTGTAACAACAGATCCATTCCCAAATAAGGCCAGTCTTGGAATCCGTTCCATTTAAAAACCATTGCTATGTGCTACACGCTGGGAATAAGATAAAACCCTTCTCTCTTACGGTTTGCGTGCTAGAGCTTGTGCCAGACCATAAACAAGGACTCAAATAAAACAGATTGTAAAAAGGGCTGTGAAGGATGTAAACTGGGTGCTAGTTACAGTATTTCAAGAAAATTGTTTAACATGCTAACTTGAACATCCTAAGTGCCTTCTCCATGTGCACACACAGGGTCAGACCTCTCAAAAGTGGTGGTGTTACTTTTTCTAGACTGACGGCTGTGTTGAATCAAGGTGGGATGGGGGAAGTTTTCCCATGCCAGTGTAAATAGAGGGCTATTCTCTTGGTTTCAGACCCTCATTCCCAGAATGAAATGCTCACCTGCCCCCTCAACCTCCACCCCAAAACCCCTCCTACAGAAATTTTGGAGCCATCACTGATTCAGTGGTAGGTAGCCTCCTAACAGAGTGTCGACTTAATACTCAGACATGCGTATTGAGAATTTAGAGGAAATGGCAACATTTTAGAATAACTAACTGTAAAATGTGTTCCCTTCCCCACTGCCCGGACGGTTGCTTATTCTGCAGGTCAGCTACTTTTCTTGGAAGCAGGATGGCCGAGGGGAGGAAGAATGGCTCTCGGATTTAAGCTTTGAAGAGGCCGAGTTCAAACCGCCAGAATTGGACTAGCATTTTTTAATTTCCCGGGATGCCGGGTCCTGTGGCGTCCTTGGGAAACTGCACCCTGCCCCCTTCCACCCCAGAGCTGCTGGAGTCCGGGGCCATCCTGCCTCGCTGTGAGCCCCAGGAGGTGGTTGTGCCCTTTGTAGGGGGAAGGGAGGCTTGGGCCCCGGTGATTCTGGAAAAAGGGCTCGCTCCGAGGGGCGCGGTGCCCGTCCTCGCGGAGCGAATAAAGGTAGTGTAAACAAAAGTGTCGTAAACAAAGGGTGGGACGTAGGCGGGGGAGGGGCAGGCAGTTATTAACGGTGCGCGCGTCACGGGGCTGCCATAACTGTTGGGCTCCCGTTCGGGCGCGTGCTGATCCACTAGCGTGGGTCGCTGCACCCCAGAGCCTCCACGTGTCATGTCCCGGCTGCGCCTCTGGGCACCACTGCTCCTCCGCACGTGGCAATCATTGTGGCTGCTGGTCCAGGCAGCTCAGCCTCCGGAGTGGGCCCTGGACCCTCCCCAGCTGACCTCCGACCTCCTGGGACCCACCGAGCCCTGGTCTTCACACTCCTCTGAATTCCCGCCCGAATCGCCCCAGGCCCTTACACCGCCAGCAGAGGGGTCCTCTGCTCCAGCCCAGATGTTGGCCCTGCCTAAGGAGTTGACTGAGACTTTGGTTCCGTTCCCGGACACGGATTCAGTTGGCAAGCTGCCCCCAGAGGCAGATCAGGATCTGAATGACAGGCTAACCCAGCTTGAAAGGCTCCCAGAGGTGGTTCCAAGGCTAGGTTGGGATCAGAATCCGACCATAGCTCCGCCTCCTCGACTCAAAAGTAAGATTAAAACTGTAGGTCTAGATCAGGCTGAAGATCACCAATCATTTGAAATACTTGTTCCACCTCTGGATAGTCACAGTTCAAAGCCAACCAAGTTTATTGTTTCACCCCCAAACCTGGAGAAAGATCTAGCTCAGTATCAAAGGCTTGCCAAAGTTGTTGGAACTCCAAACCAATTTGCAAATAAAGACCACCTACAACAACAGTTGCAGGATGGTTATTCAGATTCCAGTATGGATATCCTATATCCTGAGGTGAACTTACCAATGGATTTCCCAGGGGGATCGGA
>NW_022592661.1:0-3102 GCF_004348235.1 Phoca vitulina
TCTGAGTAGCCTTTCTTTTTATGGACACAGAAACTGAGGCTCTGGGACTAAAGTAAATTATATAAATATAATAAAGTAAATTGCCTAAGGCCACATATAGCTAAAATAAAATAAAAAAAATAATAAAAAAAATAATAAAGATATTATGCATCTTTAAAAAAACAAGTAGCTTCCTTGACTCCACCTTTCCTTCCTGTTTGCCTTCTTTTTCCTTTTCCCTTCCTATCTAAGCTTCTTGAAAGGAAGCTCTTCCAGTTCCACTCCTCAACCCACTACAATATGGTTGTGGACCCCATCGCTCTACCAGAACTCTCATGAGGGTCATTGGCTTATTTCTGTTTTTTTAAAAAGATTTTATTTATTTGTCAGAGAGAGAGAGTGAGAGCACAAGCAGGGGGAGTGGCAGGCAGAGGGAGAAGCAGGCTCCCCCCTGAGCAGGGAGCCCAATGTGGAACTCGATCCCAGGACCGTGGGCTCATGATCTGAGCCAAAGGCAGACGCCCAACCGACTGAGCCACCCAGGCATCCTGGCTTCTTATTTCTAAATTCAATAGAAATTCATAGTGTGCTTGACCTCTTGACTGCTTTGAAATGACTGACCCCTGACTCCTTTTCACAGCCCTCCGTTTTCTTGGCTCCTGTTACCATTTCTCTTGGCTTCCTTTCTGCCATTTTTTTTTTCTTTCGCGACTTCTTAGGTTCTCTGGCCAGCACCTCTTCCTCTGTTCATCCCTCAAGTAGGTCTTTGTCCTGTGTCCTCTTCTCAACTCATTGGATGTATTTTCCTTTATAATCTCATCTAATCCTGTAGTCTCAGATCCCCTTTATATAGCAGTGACCCCCACATTTGTATCTACAGCCAGTGGCTCTCCTGAGCTTCAGACCCATATCTCTGACTGCTCATTGGACGCCTCCTCTTGGATATCTTACAGCCCAAACTCAACATGTTTAAAACTGAACTCAGAATCTTTACTTGCACCCTCACAACCTTTTCTCTTCCAGTGTTCCTTCATCTCAGTTAATGACACCCCCCACTACCCAGTCATCCAAGCCAGAAACCTAGGAATTATCCTTGACTTCTCCTTCACTTTCTACATCCAACTGAAAAATCAAGTCTTGTATCTTTTACTTCCAAAGTACCCCCGGCCCATTGTGTCTCTCATTCATACTTTTACTGTCTTAATCAAGCTACCATGCTCTCTAACGTGAATTATTTCAACAGCCTCTTTCTGAAGTGTCTAAGTATTGCTCTCCCTCAAATCCCTCTCAACTCAGTGCTTTTAAAAACACAAATTTGGTTGTCACTGTATGCTTTAAATCCTTTAATAGTATTTTAGTTAGGGTTTAACCAGAGAAACAGCACCAGTAGATATATACCAAGAGATTTGTTGCAAGGAATTGGTTTACACTGGTTGAGGTGAGTGTAACTGCCATAGGGCAGGCTCTCAGGAAGGGCAGGCTGGAATTCTCAGGCATGGGCTGAAGTTGCAGTATATAGGCAGAATTTCTTCTTCAGGGACTACCTGGTTCTGCTTTTAAGGTCTTTCAACTGATTAAGTCAAGCCCAGCCAGATTATCTAGGATAATCTCCTTTACTTAAAGTCAATTGATTATGAACTTTAGTCATATTTTCAAAATACCTTCATAGCAACACTTAGATTAGTGTTTAATTGAGTAACTGGGGACTCTTAGCCTAGCCACGTTGACACATCAGAAAGGCCATCACAAGTGGCCCTCTCACACCTTTCAAATACAGCCCATACTTGTTAAAAGTGGCTGCGTATACAGTAGTCTCCCCTTATCTGTGGCTTCACTTTCCCTGGTTTCAATTACCAGGTGTCAACCACGGTCCAGAATCAGGTAATCCTCCTTCTGCCCTATTGTCTGGTTTGTAGGAGCCTAACACCTTGTCACAGTGCTTACATCGCTCACCTCAGGTCATCTCAGCACGTAGGCTTCTTACCAGCTCACAGCATCATGAGAAGTAGAAAGAAGGGTGAGTACAGTACGATAAGATATTCTGAGAGCGAGACCACATACACGTAACTTTTATTACAGCATATTATTATAATTGTTCTATTTTATTATTGTTAATCTCTTACTGTGTCTTATTTATAAGTTAAACTTTATCGTAGGTATGTATGTATGGGAAAAAACAGTGTATATAGGGTTCAGTACTATCTGCCATTTCGCCTGTCCACTGGGGATCGTGGAATGTGTCTCCGGCAGATTAGAGGGGTCTACCGTAATGCCTGTACAACTTGGCATTCATCTTTCTGTCAAACCTGGTCTCTCTCCCCTCTGTCACTTGAACTCTGTGCCGTAGTAAGATTGAGATCCTTTCATTTCCAGAATGTGCCTGTTCTCTACCTATAATGCTCTTTCTCTTTTCTTCTCTACCTAGGAAACTCACAGCTCATCCTTTTCTTAAGATGCCTTTCCTCACTTTTAGTCTGAGTTAGGTCATGTAGTTAAAAGCTTCCTTAAAATCCTGTATGTCTTCTGTCATAATATTCTTCCCATTTTATTGCAATTTCTCGTTTATTGTCTTCCTTGTTGTACTGGAAGGTGTATCTTATCACTGTATTCCAAGCATTTAACATACTGCCCAACGCATAGTAGGTGGTCTCTAAATATTTGTTGAATAGCCAGAAGGATGAATAAATGTAGCTTTATTATTTTATTAGAAGTCTGGTTAAATTTGTGAATACAGGATATCCACGCTTAATTCGAAGTGTAAAATGTTTTCCAAAGCAAACATGTCTGACTTTAATTTTTCACTGTTTGGGTCATCCAGCTACCTTTTATTAGAATGGATAATGGAATGGTAGCTTTTAAAAGTTCCTCTTTCTATGAATACATATCACCTTATAAGAGACATGAGTTATTCATTCATTTATGACATGTTGAGCACTTTCTGGTCATTGCTGTAAGTTCTAGGGATACAGCGGTGAGCATGACAGGCAAGGTAACTATTTTCATGTAGCTTACTTGAGAAGTGCGGACACAGGACAGACAACACCTAGGAGTCAGTAAAGCAGTAAGAGTAACTTCCAATGATAAGGAAAATGATAATAAAAATAGCATGATATAGTAACTAGG
>NW_022592662.1:0-3102 GCF_004348235.1 Phoca vitulina
TCTGAGTAGCCTTTCTTTTTATGGACACAGAAACTGAGGCTCTGGGACTAAAGTAAATTATATAAATATAATAAAGTAAATTGCCTAAGGCCACATATAGCTAAAATAAAATAAAAAAAATAATAAAAAAAATAATAAAGATATTATGCATCTTTAAAAAAACAAGTAGCTTCCTTGACTCCACCTTTCCTTCCTGTTTGCCTTCTTTTTCCTTTTCCCTTCCTATCTAAGCTTCTTGAAAGGAAGCTCTTCCAGTTCCACTCCTCAACCCACTACAATATGGTTGTGGACCCCATCGCTCTACCAGAACTCTCATGAGGGTCATTGGCTTATTTCTGTTTTTTTAAAAAGATTTTATTTATTTGTCAGAGAGAGAGAGTGAGAGCACAAGCAGGGGGAGTGGCAGGCAGAGGGAGAAGCAGGCTCCCCCCTGAGCAGGGAGCCCAATGTGGAACTCGATCCCAGGACCGTGGGCTCATGATCTGAGCCAAAGGCAGACGCCCAACCGACTGAGCCACCCAGGCATCCTGGCTTCTTATTTCTAAATTCAATAGAAATTCATAGTGTGCTTGACCTCTTGACTGCTTTGAAATGACTGACCCCTGACTCCTTTTCACAGCCCTCCGTTTTCTTGGCTCCTGTTACCATTTCTCTTGGCTTCCTTTCTGCCATTTTTTTTTTCTTTCGCGACTTCTTAGGTTCTCTGGCCAGCACCTCTTCCTCTGTTCATCCCTCAAGTAGGTCTTTGTCCTGTGTCCTCTTCTCAACTCATTGGATGTATTTTCCTTTATAATCTCATCTAATCCTGTAGTCTCAGATCCCCTTTATATAGCAGTGACCCCCACATTTGTATCTACAGCCAGTGGCTCTCCTGAGCTTCAGACCCATATCTCTGACTGCTCATTGGACGCCTCCTCTTGGATATCTTACAGCCCAAACTCAACATGTTTAAAACTGAACTCAGAATCTTTACTTGCACCCTCACAACCTTTTCTCTTCCAGTGTTCCTTCATCTCAGTTAATGACACCCCCCACTACCCAGTCATCCAAGCCAGAAACCTAGGAATTATCCTTGACTTCTCCTTCACTTTCTACATCCAACTGAAAAATCAAGTCTTGTATCTTTTACTTCCAAAGTACCCCCGGCCCATTGTGTCTCTCATTCATACTTTTACTGTCTTAATCAAGCTACCATGCTCTCTAACGTGAATTATTTCAACAGCCTCTTTCTGAAGTGTCTAAGTATTGCTCTCCCTCAAATCCCTCTCAACTCAGTGCTTTTAAAAACACAAATTTGGTTGTCACTGTATGCTTTAAATCCTTTAATAGTATTTTAGTTAGGGTTTAACCAGAGAAACAGCACCAGTAGATATATACCAAGAGATTTGTTGCAAGGAATTGGTTTACACTGGTTGAGGTGAGTGTAACTGCCATAGGGCAGGCTCTCAGGAAGGGCAGGCTGGAATTCTCAGGCATGGGCTGAAGTTGCAGTATATAGGCAGAATTTCTTCTTCAGGGAATACCTGGTTCTGCTTTTAAGGTCTTTCAACTGATTAAGTCAAGCCCAGCCAGATTATCTAGGATAATCTCCTTTACTTAAAGTCAATTGATTATGAACTTTAGTCATATTTTCAAAATACCTTCATAGCAACACTTAGATTAGTGTTTAATTGAGTAACTGGGGACTCTTAGCCTAGCCACGTTGACACATCAGAAAGGCCATCACAAGTGGCCCTCTCACACCTTTCAAATACAGCCCATACTTGTTAAAAGTGGCTGCGTATACAGTAGTCTCCCCTTATCTGTGGCTTCACTTTCCCTGGTTTCAATTACCAGGTGTCAACCACGGTCCAGAATCAGGTAATCCTCCTTCTGCCCTATTGTCTGGTTTGTAGGAGCCTAACACCTTGTCACAGTGCTTACATCGCTCACCTCAGGTCATCTCAGCACGTAGGCTTCTTACCAGCTCACAGCATCATGAGAAGTAGAAAGAAGGGTGAGTACAGTACGATAAGATATTCTGAGAGCGAGACCACATACACGTAACTTTTATTACAGCATATTATTATAATCGTTCTATTTTATTATTGTTAATCTCTTACTGTGTCTTATTTATAAGTTAAACTTTATCGTAGGTATGTATGTATGGGAAAAAACAGTGTATATAGGGTTCAGTACTATCTGCCATTTCACCTGTCCACTGGGGATCGTGGAATGTGTCTCCGGCAGATTAGAGGGGTCTACCGTAATGCCTGTACAACTTGGCATTCATCTTTCTGTCAAACCTGGTCTCTCTCCCCTCTGTCACTTGAACTCTGTGCCGTAGTAAGATTGAGATCCTTTCATTTCCAGAATGTGCCTGTTCTCTACCTATAATGCTCTTTCTCTTTTCTTCTCTACCTAGGAAACTCACAGCTCATCCTTTTCTTAAGATGCCTTTCCTCACTTTTAGTCTGAGTTAGGTCATGTAGTTAAAAGCTTCCTTAAAATCCTGTATGTCTTCTGTCATAATATTCTTCCCATTTTATTGCAATTTCTCGTTTATTGTCTTCCTTGTTGTACTGGAAGGTGTATCTTATCACTGTATTCCAAGCATTTAACATACTGCCCAACGCATAGTAGGTGGTCTCTAAATATTTGTTGAATAGCCAGAAGGATGAATAAATGTAGCTTTATTATTTTATTAGAAGTCTGGTTAAATTTGTGAATACAGGATATCCACGCTTAATTCGAAGTGTAAAATGTTTTCCAAAGCAAACATGTCTGACTTTAATTTTTCACTGTTTGGGTCATCCAGCTACCTTTTATTAGAATGGATAATGGAATGGTAGCTTTTAAAAGTTCCTCTTTCTATGAATACATATCACCTTATAAGAGACATGAGTTATTCATTCATTTATGACATGTTGAGCACTTTCTGGTCATTGCTGTAAGTTCTAGGGATACAGCGGTGAGCATGACAGGCAAGGTAACTATTTTCATGTAGCTTACTTGAGAAGTGCGGACACAGGACAGACAACACCTAGGAGTCAGTAAAGCAGTAAGAGTAACTTCCAATGATAAGGAAAATGATAATAAAAATAGCATGATATAGTAACTAGG